>NW_006238937.1:718152-738544 GCF_000226075.1 Solanum tuberosum | reverse complement strand
CCCCCCCCCCCCCCCAAACCCACACACACACACCCCCCACGAACTCTCCCAATTTTTTTTACATTTTGATATGCTATCTTCTCCACTGTATGAACATATTTTTCTTCTGACAATGCTAAATGCAGATTTCGGGGATGTGAGCCTTTGACTTTGACATGCCCCAGCTGCTCTGGCTCTTTTGAGTGTGCACCTATATTTAGTTCAATATGTTCATCAATTAGGCAAAAGCCAGCAGACTTGCAAGTAGGAGAGGCTGGCAGCAAAGTCTGGGAAAGATTTTGTTGTCCCAAATGCCCAGAGGACAGTGAGGGGAATATATCTTCGGCATTGATAGCAAACCAGGTAGTGTTTTGACTTTCAACTGTTCCTTACACAATCATCTCAACTACTTTTTGTCATCTGCTTGCTGTTATCCAAAATGTTGAGATATGTAATCATGGAGAACTGCCTTAGTACAGTCGATTTTTCTTTACAACTGATACGATTTCGTTCTCAGTATGAGTATAGATGGCCATCTCGTGCTTTCAGCCTTTAGGTTGCCTTGTGGTTACACCAAGTTACCTACAAGACTAACATCTCTATATTCTCTCAATTGAAACCTTTACTTTTGTGGTTCTCTCTTGGTGTCATTTTAACCTTCTTCCCCCAAATTAGTGATTACTTGGCACCAGGTTCATTTTTCTTGCGTTCTCAACCTTCCATTTCCATGTTTTCCACTTCTCTTTTGGCAATCATCATCTTTTTGAAGTCAGAACCGTGTGTTGAATACACTTCTTTAAGGATATTTCTTGCTTTGTGTTATTTTCTCGTTCTTTTGACTGAAATTGGAAAGAAATTCTATCTTGATTTACTTCCATATATACTCTATGTAATTAGTGACAGCTGATTGATGCATGTATGCTTAGACTCATGTTGTCATGTCATCCTTGACAGGTTAAAAGGCAAGTAGAAGGCTTTATTTCAACATACTACAAAGGAGTGATGATGGTATGTGCTTAAATATTTTACAGCTATTGCTTTGATGAGCTTGCTGGACAGCACCAGTTAACTAAAGCCATTTTGTTCTTTTCAGTGCGATGATGAAACCTGCAACTACACCACTCGTAGCCTGAACCTGCGAGTAATTGGGGAATCAGAGAGAGGAACTGTTTGTCCAAATTATCCCCGTTGTAATGGACACTTACTAAGACAGGTTTACTTTCTGATGTTTCTTGAATCGTCTCTTAGGTTAACCTGCACTGTTTGCTTTGCTGATTACTGATAAAACTTGTGCACAACTCACCCTGGCAGTACACGGAAGCAGATCTTTACAAACAGCTTGCTTATTTCTGCTACGTCTTAGATACTGTACGCTGCATTGAGAAGGTTGTCTCTGGCCCCATCTGTGTGATTTCATCAAAATGGGGTCCTCTTTGTTTTTGATTCCCTCCTCCAGTGAGGAAGTTGCTGATCTATTGTCTTTTTGAGTGGCAGGTAGAGAGTAACATGAGAATACAAGTAGAGAAGGAGCTTGTTAGGATACGGCCTGTGGTTGAAGCAGCAGCATCAACTGTAGAGAAGTTCCGGGATAGATGTGCCTACAGTTGGGTGCAGCTTAAAGACTTGATTGTTTCATTCTAGCAAGGCTAATACTGTAACTGTACTACATTGTAATATCTAGTGTAAATTGTTTGAAAAATGTGTAGTTGGCATCGCGACAAGTAACCAACTAGCAGAGCAATTTATTGTGCACATGGATTTCACCCAGTTTTATTTCCACGCACTTGCGAGGACTCAATTGAGGAAAATAAATATGCACTTTTATTGACCTTTACAAACTTCCAAAGAAAGCTTATACAATTGACTCGGAACATCATTGGGAAAGAAAAAAAAGGACTTCACTTTGGTTAATAACTTAATGTAAAATTTAAGTCCACATGATGAAAAAGATGCACATGAAAACCTAGAAGACTCTCGAACTTCTCATTCGTGGTTCACTGCAACTCCCCAACAGGTGCTTCATTGAGCCAGAGGAAATGGATGAAATCATACAACTTTGCACTTACACTGACCTGCACAACAATAATTCAATCAAAACTAACCAATTTTGAAAAGAAAAAGCACTTCAGCCTAGACAAGAGAACAAGTACAATTTAGGTTATCTTAATAGCTTAGTTAGTTGGCTACCTGAACTTTCACTTGGTTGGTGAGGGGATTTGATTCCCCAGCTTATAATCCCCTCCATTTCCCCTACCCCTACCCCCAATTTCCTTTTAAAGTTTTAATTGAGAAAAAAAAATAAAAAATAATTGGTACTTACCTTGTATGGTGTTGGGTTCAGCCTTCTCATGTGATCTGGTCGCATTTGGTCCAGTTGTTCAATACATCTTTCCCTGATCTCCTTCAGAGGAGGAAGGTCTTCTCTTGTTTTATCTTCAGAATGACAAACCACCATCCGTTAGTCAAACACTCAACATTGTGTATGAACTTAAGGAGCAGCTGATGGGGAAGGTTTCCTTAAGTAATCATCAAAGCCTCCTTAAAAGTAAATTATTTGGTTGTTTCAATGCGATCAAACAGAGTACAATTTCATAAAAAATTATGTTCTGGCAATTCTAAACCAAAGTAGTCATTTTTAATATCTCACTGTTACTTAATAATGTTGCCAACAGAGGCTTCACTCAATATTTTGGAGTCTATTTTAAAGTAGGGTCATGCTTTTGTGGAAATATGAATAATTCAAACTAAAATTAATACAATATAGGGATAACAACTCTTACCTGACTTTCCAGGCCAAAAGCACTTTAAAAGTTCCTCAACACGCTGAGGCACTACGTATGCCCTTTTAGATTCACTAAATGGGTGGCGGCATAAAATTCGTTCACCTACCTGTCAAATTGCAGGGAAAAAGTTGGCCATTATCTGTTTTTTGGTACCAATGAAACTTGTCTAATTTCTAAATTAAAATTGACAATGGATGAAATATCACGAAAAACTACTAGGAGATCAGTAAGACAAGCCTCATAAATCACCTTGGGATGTGGCTCATTTTCACCAGTCATTATGTCTACAAGGGGGTATCCTTCCTTCCCATACAATCTGTAACACCGCTTTTTGCATGGAATAGAGACCTAGAAACAAGAAATTATGAACTTCCACACTGAATCTAAATGCTAAATGAGTATCCATAGCTTTCGCAGACCTTTGATACGTCTTCAGAAAGTTTGATTCTAGGCTGATTGTTTATTTCAACTAACTTGAAAACAACACCCAGAGCAGCTTGAGCATAACAGGTAACTAAATGTGTACCAATACCAAATGCATCAACCTCGTGACCCTGTATAAGGTCTAAGTTAGTTGATGTAGCTTTACTGAAGGAGAAAAATGAAAGCTAATAGGCAGAAGAACCAACATTCAAGCTATAAATTTTAACTAATTTGAGTGTTCTAAAATGAGAAGATCAATTTAGCTAGAATAATCACGCCTCCACCACATATTCCAACATAGGCAAAGATTTGGTCTTTCTACATTTCTATTAACTATGAGTGAACAAGGATGTGCTTTTGTCCACCAGTAGGAGGTAATGCATTTATTTCTACTAGAACTGTCTGTGTCCACAAAAATCTTAAGGGAGCTATATTAATAAGCCAACTCATAATTCAAGCTAGAGATGATTTTCCTGATCATACTTCATTCACAGCTGATAAACATAAACTATGTGCATTGAAGAATACATTTATGTACACTATTATTTCGTGTATGAATACCCTCTTAATCTAGATAGTGCCACAAGATTGACAACTTTGTGAAGCACAAAAAGCCAGAGAGGTATCAATAGACTAGAAATCATTCACAGAGAGTAGAACACGGATAATAAGAATGACGAGCACAAGATAGTAGCAGTATGTGAGAGAATCCTAATGATCTTACTTGTTTATTTAGTGCATCCAGAGTTTCTTCATTAAGATCATTGCTAGCTGTGATACTCGTCTTTCCAAAAGCAGGCAATCCAAATTCTTTCTCAATAGCACAAAAGAATTTCCTAGCTTCACATGACTGATAAGCAAGATCACCAGAGTCTAGTCTAATGCCCACTGCTTTATACCTGCATAATAGTATGTAAAGACTAAATAGCCTGAAAACAAAATATAGGTGTGGGTGCAAAAGAGAGAAAATACACTAGAAAATTACCATTAGAAAGTAGAAAAAGACAAGTTTAAACATAGTAAAAATTCAAGCTTAAAGAAATACAACAACAACATACCCAGTGTAATCCCACAAATTTGCTCTAAAAATGAATTTATTGATTAGGACAAGGAGGGGAGATATCTATATTGAGCTCTTCGTTAAGAAAATGTATATATCTTGTGTGATTATGAAACAGAAAGGTTCTGCAATATCAAATGTAAATAAGAGGTGCAAATATGTCTTCCATTTTTTTGATTAGTAAATATCTTTCATTAATAACACACCAAGATTGTCTGAAGAAAATATATATATAAGTACATGTGTGGTTCATCTAATCAACGAGGTCCACATATATAAACCTTTTTTTAGATATGGACAACTATCTTCCTCCGTCCCCCAGGAACCCCTTCTGCCCAGGCCTCGATAATCACCGGTTCCTACTTTGTTCCATAGGTAACTTGAACTCCAACCTCAAGGTTGATGTGGAGAGTCCTTTCCTTTCCACTAGGTTACCCCTCCCTTGTTAGGTCCACACATATATAATTAAAATAAATAATTACATATCATCATGAAAATTCTAAGAGGAAGGGCACGTGATTCTCAAACTAAGATGGAAGTATCTCATGGACAATAGGTCCTAGAACCATTGATGACCCTGGACAACTTCGCGTATTTGCACCTCTTGCTTTATTAAAAGGTGGGTGTGGGGGACAGATTCACAGTTAGTTGTTTCGAAATTCAAGGATTTCATTCTAGGCTAGTTATTCCTTCACGTTCATGAACTAAAACAAAATAACACAAGTTTAAAACTATCATATTAACAAAATTGAAAAATTAGGAATTCTAGTTGGCATACGGCATACCATTTACCTTCCGGAATATTAAGGATCAAATGAGAGCCAAGACATGCATAAAATAAGGCAATTTTACAATCTAAATAGAATTCATCATGCAAACAGCTTACCCCAAATCATTAAGTGCAAGAGCAACTGCACAAAAATTTGGAAGACCACTTCTCATGACCTGTTAAAGTATGTTCAAACGTTATCACAGAGCACATTGTAAATGTAGAACAAAGGGGGATGCAGCATAAGTACAACTTAATAGAAACAACATTACTGGTTGAATATTACTTCGAACTTCAAATACAAAAAGGTTATATGTCTAGCCTGATATATAAATATCATGACGAGTATCCTTTTCTCTTTCAAAGTAAGATTATTGACTAAGTTTTGTCTCTACAAACTGCATGTGTACAGTTTTAGATGGCCAAGCCAAATATCACAGAATACAGAGGAAAACAATATGTCCACAAGTTGTACTTACATCATAAGTGTCTACAAGGGCCAAAAAACTTCCAGGAAATGCAAGTGCATATGAGGCGAAAGCTGCTAACTCACTTTGGTTTGTCTCACTGAAAATTCCACCTAATAAGTGTGACCACTGAAAAGATCAAAGAGGTATCACATCAATGACATTCATGCTCAAAATAGAAGAGAAGCAGATTCCAGAGTAATGTTCTATATTGGTATACTCTAATGATACTACAAGGATTTTTAAACTTTGTGCAAAATTAAGGAAAGGCCCACATGAGATTCATAATAGATTTCCAGCCTCATTGTTAGAGTACTAAGAGAAGACTCAGTAACAAAGATATTTCATTGTTATCAATCATAAAAAAACATGCAGATTCTCTTCGTAATGGTATGCAACCCCTGAGTAGCATTATTTATTCCTTTTTGGGGAGGAAAGGTGGGCACAACCTAGCATGATAGTTACCTCTAAGCACACAAATCGTCTGAGAGGACATAGTTTATCCCATTGGAATCATACACATTAGGCACATGTCCAGTATTCTGGCTACGAGTTCAACTACCCGTAGGGGTTAAGCAGAATTAAATGAAGGAATTATACATCATACTCCCTTTTGGCAATCAAATGGTTAAATAAAGGCCCTCAGGTTTTCTATGCTAGGCCTATTTTATTAAGCACTGACAAGAATTGACTATCTGACAATCACTCAAACCACATCTGCTCTTGACAGTGTGAATTTTGAGCAGGTTTGGTAAGAAAGACTAGGAGCTTAGTTCAGTATATTGAAAACAAAAGGTGAAAATTGAAGTCAAAGCTAAATAATATTTGAAATGAAAGAGGTGATAACAATATAGAGAACCAATATGATCTATCAGAATGCATAAATCGAAATGGTCAGATTCCAAGAAAAAATCAAATGGAAGACTTCAATAAATTTTTGATGATCTAACTGTGCATCAAAAGAATGAGATAATTAATACCTTTAATTTGTCAAGCCATGTCTGTACCAGACTAACAAAATCCTCACAAACACTAGAACCATTATGATGTTTAAGTGATTTCTCTATGATCTCATCTGGGCTCTGCATTATAAGGACTAAGTTAAATACCAGATGACTTCAAGCAAGTAGAAGACGTTGAGTGCACAATCTAGAGCAAAAGAAGTACTAGGCATCTAGAGAACATTTGAATACTTAATTTACTTGTCTTTATATTCATTAATAAGCAAGACAATGTGCTCACGACAAAACAATTGATAGTAACAAAACTTGAAATTAGTATCCACAGAGGGAACATGACATAATTAGTTCATAAATTACATTTCACACATCTACTTAGGATTCTAGCTGAAGCCTGGATAATAGATCATGTAGTTTTTGATAAGTCAGGACAGAAAATCATTTTATCGTATGTATAACAATAATTAGCTCTAGGCTTGCCATTCCAATGCACATAATTTCATATGAGCTTGTGATTGAGCTATGTGCAAGTATGCATTGACTAACATATTCAACTGATGCCACTCAATGACATTGAGGTAGAAACTACAATTGTCACTTAACCAATTGAGTATATACAGGCATTTATGTACCCTATCAATACATATGGAGCCATACGAGAAAAAAAACACTTGCATTCCACTTACAATAGTGAATGACTCTATCAAAGAGTTTAAGTAATTTGTTTAACAGCCAAGAACATCTTTTCAGTATTAAATTCACAATATTGTCATCAGATATGTGTTACAGATGAAATGATTATGTCTACATTAAATTGGCCAGAAAGAAAATAGATGTGGTAATTATACCTTCAAAACGACTGTAATAATGAAAAATGGTAATAATAACAATAGATTGGTAACTGAATACAAACTAACATCCATAAAAGGGACTAAAATGGGAATTTGAACGGAGCATTTTACTAGCCTAAGACATGTTACTTACTATGCTTTGACTAAAGACTAGATCTTTAAGAAATTATCATTTTGAATACAGAGGGCCAAACAAACTGTCAGAGCACTTTGATATCTCACAGATCTCACTTAGTTCAAGGAAAGGCAAAGCTGTTTTGAAGGTTGCACCTACCATAAATGAGCTAACAAAGGCATGGGAATGTGTCCCACGGAGTGGGATTCCAAACAGCTTTCCAGCTGCCACATTGCTGTCAAATCACAAAAACACAGTGATCCTCCAGTCTTGGTTATGATTAAAAGAAACAAAACACCAACAGGAATAAAATAGTGTCTCAGCGTTCTAACTTGCAAAAAGAAATTTTATTTCCTTGTCAAAATGATAAAACATAACCAGCAAAAAAGAAAACGTTAGGTTGCAGTAATCTGTAAAGCAGCATGTAAATGTAAAAATACACCATAGTTTTTTATCAAGTTTAACCATCCATCTTACGGATCAAATTCTTCCTTGAATGATTGATTTTCTAGTTAGATCATTGGAAAAAGAAAAAATACTTTCTTTTCACCTGCATGATCTTGTTCCTTGAATAAGAATCAAACAACATGTAACTCACAATTGCAGTGATCCTTCCTAATATGACCTGCTTCATTTTTGGAAGAGTTCACAAAATATTCTTTTAAATATTGAAAGAAAATTGAATCTAAAGGACCTTGCTTCACAGAAAGTAAAGTGGTTGATGGACTGCACACTTGAGAGTTCTTCAAAATCAAAATTAATCCAAACACAGTAGAAGAATTTGTGTGTTTACTACTAGTTCTTGAGTCTCTAAATTTTATAATAAAATATGATGAACTTAGAAATCCACATCGCTATGAATAAGATAAGTAGATGATGCATTTCATAAAGACACGGTGAAACAAACACGAAATCACCTTGTCGCATCAAATCCACCCATGTAGCAATACTTGGATGCTGATATACCACCATCAGGACCCTACTCATGAAGGTACAAAAGTTTGTTCACAGTTTGTACATCATATAGAATTTAAAGATGACAATAGGAAAGATAAACAACCTGTGCTCTCCTAAGCCCAAATTCAAGCAATATTTTGGACCTTCCAGCAACGAAACGGTGTCTTGCAGCATTAGTAGTAACTAGTGATGCATAATTTATGAGGTTTACAAATGGTGTTTCCAGTAGTTGAACCACCTTTGAGATACAAGCAATCATTAAGCTTATTAAAGATGTACATGAGAAGATCCAACAGACAACCCTGTTGAGATGCTTCGAAAGAAAGCACTAATAAAGGATAGTGTTAATGCGACTCACAGCAACTGGTCCTTCAATCCTCATCAGCGGTACCTTGGGAAAAACTACTGATCCTTCAGAAATAGAATATATCTCAATATCTGAACAGTCAAGTCTTCGAAGGTACTCAAAGAAGCCATCCTACATAATCCATTTAAATATGCTTATGGTCAAGCACTCACAATTCTCAGCACTGCAAAAAATTCTTTAAAGTATACAGAAACATATTCCCTGAAGAAGCACTCCATTCGCCCACATACTTTTCCTTTTAGATTTCCCAATCAATTTTAATAAGTCGGAAGTGCTAATACATTTTAAATACCACAATAGTTTCGTTAAAGAATTACTTTTACACTTCCCAATCGAACTTCATCTTTTAATCTATTTGTCTTCAACACAAAAGCCAAACTATGGGCCCACATGCTCCTAAACAAATATTGAACAGCGCATACTAATATTCTGTTTTAAAATTGTGCCAAACAAGAAGTGAATAAACAAGATGGAACGATGAAGTAGTATAAAGCATGACCAAATGGAGCATCAGTCACAGCTTGATTATCTCAAACATACTGGGATGACGTGTTCATGACATCTGTAGGAATTCCCAAAGAAAAAGTACAGTTGCATTAATTGTTTATGACCATATTTGCCAATGGAAGATAAACGCATCAAGAAAGCATTTGTTCCCAAATTTTACAGACGATTTGAATAATAGCCTTAGAAAAATCCAAAAACAGAGGATAATAGAAAAGGATAAACATATGACCACATGATAGCTTAATTCAGATAGCAGAATTCAATATATCAGCACAAAAAGTTAACTTAATCCCACATTATGTGATGCAAATCAAGATAGCAAGATTGATATCAAGAATGGGGTTGTGGGCCATCTTGGATATGAAAGTTCCCAATCACCCACAAAGGGCTCAAAGTATGATGGAAGATTCATTAGAAGAGACTATTCTTGATATCAATCTTGCTATCTTGATTTCATCATTATGTCTCCATATTTGCTTGTTAATAACAACTTTACCTCACATGACGAGGGCAACGATGACCTGATAAAATCTATCTCATCCTCAGTAAATTTAAAGTTGGCAATAAACTTTATGCACTCTTCTAAACCAGCAAATATTGTATATTCACCACCAAATGGATTCCTCCGAAAATACAAGTCAAACCTGAAAATACAACCAAATACTTAAAACAATCAGATTAATCCGCTTGCTCAGCAAACAGCTAAAATTATCAAAGTTCTTCAATGAAACATCAACTTTGACCATAAAGTAAATGATCAATCACATCAGAATTCAGAACATCAAACGAATAATATAAATGAAACTTTATCGAAAATGAAGAGGAATTAAATTCGAAATTGAATACTAACACAGCTCGTTCATTGTGTTTTCCAGCTTTCCAGTAAGCATAGGCCATAGTAAACTGATAGAGATCTGTTAAAATAGGCGTAACCATAGGATTGGTCGGTCCATCAATATTGGCACTCTCGGGCCGGCCATTAGGTGTAGTTTCAGCCATAATTATCCTCCTCTGCGAAAATCCTAGGGTTAGCGGAATTGAAATTCGGTTTTACAGAACAGAGAGAATTTGTTTAGACCGTTACAAACAAAGTTGAGAAAAGACGAATGAATATATAGAGCGCCAAGGATTAGATCGGACTTATTAAAGCTTCATTCTTTGCTTTTGCCTTTTTAACTTTAGAGAATACTGGAAAGGCGCACTCCACTTAACGCCTGGCGGCTTGGATTGATGTTTGGGTTGGGTTACTTGGACTGGCAAAGTCTTTTTTTACTTTTTGTCAAAGAATTGGACTGTGAAGTCCACACAACAAGTTGGTCCTCCACTTTATTTTTTCCCCAAAAATGGGGCAAGCCAAGGGAAGGAAAAAAGGGCACGGTGGAGAATTTAACTTTCATTAATAAAATGAGAATTCAGCTGATCAATTAATTTAGTTATTAAAATTTCTTTCTCTATTTTATTTAGCTAGTGTTTGGTTATAGATTTCGGATAAGATTTTATAATTTTATGTTTGAATATCTAATTAATTATGAAAGTTGATCAGATTTTATTTACATCTTTCACTTTCACTCACAAAACTTTAATTCTTTAAAACACTTATATACTTAGCAAAAAATATGATATTATTGAAAGAAAATCTATACATGCAATATTTTTGTTAGATAAAACTATATTGATCATTATAGAATAAGTTTAATGCATCGACATAACTGGTTAGAATTCATATAACTTACTTTAAATTAATTTGAAATTATAATGAGTAACTATTATTCTTATTATAAAGATTATAATTTAGTCATACAAATCTCTTGCACCATGTATAGAATTTTCATTGTTTCTTTTCTTGTCCCCTATTATCATAAAGAGGTCTTTTTAGGAAAAAAGGAAACTAATTTTCTTTTGCATAATATAGACTAATAAATGCCCTATTTTTTTTTTCAGTCATCACAAAAAAGGAATAGGGGACTTGTGGGCATTATTATTCCAATTACAAAGTTGCAATACATCAAGGCCACTACTTTAGTTTCTTTTTATTTTTGTCTATTCCCTTGGCTAGTGTCAACATTAAAGCCAATAAGGATTTTCCATGCGTCCAAATATAATAGGGAAATGAAATGAGACAAATTTAATTTAAATACGTATTTTTAATAATAATCGATGAAAAGTAAGTCAAATGGTTTACGCATTTGCTATTTTTATATTTCTTACTTAGGTTGTGTTTGTACATGATATATTTTCTATAAATAATTTTTTTTTGGTAGAGTTCTATTAAGAAAGTTAAAATTAAATTGTCTGGAGACGTATCTCTCACTTCCCAATTGGCACGTTCAAAGTATATTTCCTATTCTTTGTGATTCAAATTAAGTGATTAGACGAGAATTTTTCTTCCTATTTCAAATCAATCAACTACAGTTTTCTTCCTATCCAAGTTCCCACTTGCAGTCCATTCTTTACAGAATAAGAATAGAATTTTGGTTCTTTAACTTTTTTTTTTATTAACAAGCATTAGTAAGGTAATAATTGAATTGGACATGCATTTTACTTGGAATTTTTTTGAAGTTTTGTGAGTGAGTCTCAAAACCCCAAAACTGGCTTCAAACCGGCTTTAGGAAACTTGTAAATATCCGAAATTTATGGCCAAAGGTTATCTAGATAATCTGGCGATGCTTGGCATATACTTGGTTTCACTGTTCATTATATACACGCCAAATAAAAAAAGACAAACAACGTGAAAATTAAGGTGAATACATCCGCATATTCATTTGAGTGAAGAATTTTTAAATATATATTATATATATTTAAAAATCTGCCATATATGTATAAATATTTGAACGTGTGTCCTAATTGTTATAGAGATATTAATTTGAGGTTTCTGTTAAAATCCATAAAATTCAAATCTTGAATTCGTCTATGGTAGAATCGTACCATCCTCAGATTAGTCAGACGCATATGAGAAAATAGTCATCACGAAACATATTCTACGCCTAGTAGTAATTTTCTTATTTCATAACAAGATTTATATTCCAACTTCTCCGCAGAAGCAATGCAGATGTGATTCATTCAAAACAGTGGCTTTTGAGCACAAAAGTTAACAACATTAAACATCCTAAGCAGCAAGATGCATGTCTCATAACTTCGACAAAATCCAGCAGGGCGATGAAGTCCAAAATTTCAGAAGTTGCTGCATTCACCTTAGATAATGTCAACTTAAGAACTTCTTCCGAAGTGTGACTAACAATAGAACAAGGAAATTCAGGAATAAAGATAAAAAAAAAAAAAATCACTGCTATGGAAGAGCACGGGTGTAATCCAGATTGGTTTCATTCATAGCACCAAACTGATATCGAAGCAAGCAGGCTTCCCGAGTGTTTCTCTTCAGGTTAGATGCATCGGTATCAATGGGAACTGAGAATGCCACATTTGCTCCTATGATACAATGAAATAGAAAATAGTAAGGAGACCTGGATACAAGGCAAAAATTGTCAATAAGGCAAGAATGTCAAGCAAATAATCTACCAACTGATGCAGTTTTGGTTGTTCGCTCATTCATTCCATACATAGGTAAGCCATCCTCCCTCCAAATTTCCTTTACAAACAGAATGTGAATGTCAGATGGTTATATAAATTGATTCCTTAATCTGCAATTCTGCATCCTCATAAACAAGGGCATTCCGATAGGTTAGGTATCCAACATACCTTACTGGTAGATCTTGAGAGCTGAAAGGGATCAAGGTGAGTATTCATCGATGACTCTGGCTCAAAAGCACCGTCTGAATGGTTAACATTTGACATAGTTACCAGTGGTGTTAGCTTAGTTTCTGTACAATTTTCAGTTGGATTGAAAATGGCACTTAACGAGGCGTCTTGGTTAACTTGGAGATTCCCAGCCACTTTAGCATTTGTGAATCCATTCCCCTCGCACAAACCTATTTTTTGCTGGGATAGTTGATTTTGTTGTAGCATTCGTGGCAGGCCAAGAGGATACATGTTTAACCCGTTTCTCATTGTCAACATCTAAAGATATTAAAGTACATTGTTATGCTATAAATCATATAACTTAATCGATTTAACTAGTGTTTAATGAACAGATAACCAGATCTAGAACCAATCTAGGAAATATCCTGAATTGAGTCAAATAACACTACCATGTTTTTTGCAACTATCTGAACTTTAAATTTCACTAATCTTCGGCAATCAACACAATATTCTATCCAATTTGCTAATTATTTGTTATTCTCTAAAAATATATTTCACAGAAAATAACTCCCCATCATACCAAATAAATCACATGCAGCAAATTAAAACAGAAGCAGCAAACCTGTACTTGGAGCTGAAGCTGCTTAAGATACTCAATGGCTTCATCTAGCATTGAAGCCTTGTCAGTCTGTCCAGAAATCCATCAGAAAATAATTAAATCAAAATCTTTAACTGTATATTCATGATAAGCTACAACTTATGTTCTTTTTACTAATTTCAAGACTCATTAATTGCTAAACATGCAACTCCTCACCTTATTTGAATTTGGAATAAGTTTTTGCAATGCTTTCATTTTCTCATTAATCCTGCTTCTTCTCCTCTGTGAATCATATTCAAGATTTAAACTTAGCGAGTTCAACTCTAAGACCCTTAGCAAAGAATTTATTGTACTCCTGAAATCATGGGTTCAGACAACAATAATCACAAACAAAACTCAATTAACAAAAAATAAACAACCTTTTCAGATAAATTGTGCACTTCAGCTGCTCTACTTCTCTTGGAAGTGTTACGAGATGGCGGTTGAACTGAAGCTTCCGCCCCCAAATCCTCTGTACCATCCTGCATATTAAAAAATAACTACTATACATCAGAAAGAAAAAGAAATATACCAGGACAATGATAAAATAAACATCAAATTCGGAAATAAAAACTTACATAAACTAATTAATCTAAACGAATTAAGTAGGAAATGTAGAAATACCTCACTTTCACATTCATACTCATCCGGATCGTTATCCATGGTCCCAACAGATGACGAAGAAACATTAGTTGCACCATTATAAGCCCCATATGAAGAAGAGAAAATGCCGCCAGCTGATGAATTCATCATGGATGACAAATCGCCCTGTTGATTATTGTTAGGCATAAGATGAGGTGATGGTGAGGAATATTGCATTTCATTACCCTTCAGGGCCATTAAATTGGATGAAGACGAAGACGAAGAAGGAAGGAGAATATGACGAAGAAACACAGAAATATCATCCGGTTCAGGGTCAGGGTCAGGGTCAGGATCAGTCAAAGAAAAAGAAGCAATATTAGCACTGTTATGATAAACATTGTTGTTCGCCATAATAGTATAGATATGCAGATTTTTATTTTTTTTATCACAGCAAGATCAAGTTCAGAATTGAGCAGAACAAGAGAATTTCTAGTATGTACAAAACTCACTTGCACACTCTTTTATATCTAATCTAGGAGTAGGTGACATTTTTTGGGTATATGCCCCGAACGAGCGTGTATTTATTAGCCAACCATACCATGCTTTAGGTAACTTAAAAGTAGAGACAGACATAGACCAGAGTGGGCGGATTCGCATTAAAGTGAATAAACCAATTGAATTAACGTATATACTTGTCATATACACCTAATAAATTACTCCAATTACAGAAAAACAAACAGAGTAGGGGTGAACTAGCAAGTTGATTAGACTTTGACTGGTCTTCTTTTGGTTCTGAGTACTGATACATTACGAAAGTTGGTAAACTGCTAAAACTAAAAGAAAGAAATTGACAGGGTTGATAGGAAAATTGTTACTTCCGTTGTACCAATTTAAGATCCAAAAGATTTCACAATTTTTAATTAAAATCACAATATTCAAAAATATTTTTGTCCAATCAAATTAAGCACACATCGTGACGGTGTCAGGTGAAGCCAACTTTCTGGCACAATTGTGGACATGCTCTTCAACTAGCTCAGTTCCAGAGAGAGTATATACATTCCACTTTTATCGAACACTCTTCCATTTCTGCTCTCTTTTTTACTTCTCTCTAAAGTATTTTTACTCCACGGTTGCTGCTTGGACATCTCCAGCACAAATACTAAATTTTACACCAAATTTGATGCAGCAATATTTTTGGTGTAATCAACTCTAACTCAATGCATCAAATTTTACATCAAAAAGAAATATTTTTCTCTTTCTTTCATTATTATATTATTATTTTTTATTTCATTTATATTTTCTTATTTCATAAAACAAATTCTTCTAAAACATTCACTATATATAATTCATGGTGAATGTCAATTACTACTTTGTCTAATGTTTATTATTTTCGGTTATTTTTAAGTACATTGTATTATTTGTTTAAAAATTTATATGTTTGCATTTTTTATTTTTGTGAAGGTTAATTGTAGTTATATCCAATTATAATTTATAGTAGAATTAACATAAATTTAATTTTTTTTAAAAGTCATATATAGAAAAATTAATTTATAAAAAAGCTAAATTTTATATCTAAAATTAATATTATAAAAATATTACATAAAAATAATTAAACATACAAGAAATTTAATTAAAATATACAATTTATATAATGTTTAATTAAAAGTTTGTGTAATGAAATAATATTAAAATATTCAAAAAGTGAATTGGTGTGATGAATTTGGTGTAACACTATTCACATACCAAATTTGGTGTAAAAATTGGTGTGGGTTGAAGCTCAACAACACCAAATTTTACACCAAATATGAATTTGGTGTTGGATTGGAGATGGTCTTACCACTTCTGGTCCGAAATAACTACTGTACCAACTTATGATTTTAAAATATATGAAGTTGATTTAATCTAATTTAATTTTAAAAAATTGACTCTCCATAAAAAAAAAAAGTGGCACATTAAGACCAGAGTGTATGTATAAGGTTTTAGATATATTTTTTAATATCGTAAAGTTACCATAAATTTCTTGTAAATTTTTAGATCATTTATTGAAGCAACTATGATAAATTTTAAAATTGATTAAAATTGGGACATAAAATATGTAATATTCAAAAAAAAAGTAGAACTCCTATTTGAAGTTAAGGGGAAAAGTTTGAATGTGCAAATTGAAATTTTGTTTGGACATATATTTAACTTAAAGTAAATTTAAGAAAATGTAAGTGGAATTTAATTTTCACTTTTTTTTCAAATTTTAAACTAATTATTTTTAAAATAAAATCAATAAGTTGGGCAATGTTTCAAAAAATTCATAGACAAACGGCTCCTAATTAGTTTTTTTTTTGTTTCTCGTCTGAATTGAGCCATATTCGAGAGAACATTCCCTATTAAAAAAAAATTATATCCAAAACTTAAACTCAAAACTTCTGATTAAGAAAGAAGAAGTCTAGCTACACCCCATCATTTGGTGGTTTTGAAGCAAGAGAAAGGCAACAATCAACATTAATAACCATAGTTTTCATAATATCTTAAAAGGTCACTAAACTATGAGAAATTATCTAATAAAGTCATTGAACTTTGTTTTGTATCAATAAAATCGAGAAAATGACATAAATAGTCCCTCAACTATAGGAGTAGGTCTAAAATGGTCCCTGAACTATACACTTAACGGATTTAGTCCTTTAACTATTCAAAAACTTGTCAGTTTTGGTCTTTTAACTATACACTTATCAATTTTAGTCCCTTAACTATAAACTTACCGATTTTAATCCTTTAAGTATTCAAAAACTTATCAAGTTTGGTCTTTGTCCATTTTTTTAAAATACAAATAGCTTAGGTTTATATTAACAAAATCTATGCCTCGAGAAATTAAATCCTTTAGCAATTTTTTCTGTTGGTTCTCTCTCCGTTACTTTTTCTTCAAATTAACCTTAACGCGAAAGACCTTAAACCTCAAACGATTTTAAAATAAAATTCACGAGGAAAGAAATATAAGTCATAATTTTATCAATAGCGGATAAAATGAAGCATATTATTGTTACTAATGACTTGAATATGTTAAACTTTATTATAAAAGAAAAAAATTATTATCCGTTAAAATCCAAAGTTTGTACTCCAATGATTTCATTGAACGGAATTTGTTTAATTTTTCAGAAATGGTAATTTATAAAATGGTAGATTTGCAATTTTTTAAACTTTTTATTAAATATATCAATTTTATTATTCTATTCATTTTATTTTACGTAAAGAAATTTGAGTAAATTAAATTAAATTCACATTGATTAGCATGATGCATGATGAGTTTCTCGAACAAAAACAATCAAAGTTTAGGATGGTACATAATAAAAACCAAAGCTATTTGTATTTAAAAAAATGGACAAAGACCAAACTTGATAAGTTTGTGAATACTTAAAGGACTAAAATCGGTAAATTTATAGTTAAGGGACTAAAACCGGTAAGTATATAGTTAAGGGACCAAAGTTGACAATTTTTTGAATAGTTAAAAGACTAAAACCGGTAAGTGTATAGTTAAGGGACCAAAGTTGACAATTTTTTGAATAGTTAAAAGACTAAAACCGGTAAGTGTATAGTTAAGGGACCAAAGTTGACAATTTTTTGAATAGTTAAAAGACTAAAACCGGTAAGTGTATAGTTAAGGGACCAAAGTTGACAATTTTTTGAATAGTTAAAAGACTAAAACCGGTAAGTGTATAGTTAAGGGACCAAAGTTGACAATTTTTTGAATAGTTAAAAGACTAAATCCGTTAAGTGTATAGTTCAGGGACCATTTTAGACCTACTCCTATAGTTGAGGGACTATTTATGTCATTTACTCCAATAAAATCACTCAACTTCAAGTTTTTGTCTTCAAAAATCACTCAACTCATTTATCTTAAAACAAATTTGATATAGCAAAAAAATTTTTTTTTTTTAATGTCATGTAACTATGAACCCCACAACTGAATAAAATTATAAAATCTATTAAGTTACTTAGATTAGGAAAAATCTTTTTAGCCAGAATTTGGCCAGAATGATATTTTGTCTATGTTATTTTATATTTTAAAATATTTTTACCCTTCAAACTTTAATACCTTTTAACTAAAAAATGAAAAAAAAAAAATCAATTTGTTTTAAAATAAAAAAAATATTATAGTTTTTTTAATTTTCTGTTCATTTAGCACTTCCCCTTAGATCAATTAGTACTTTCTACTAAATTATTTCTGCAATATTAACGTAATTACTAGCAAATAATGATGTTAAAGAACGCAGTCGATTAGAAATTGCAGTTGCAGTTCAAGGTCGATCTTTTTGTAATTTCCTAGAATAATGTTCTGCATGTTTATGCTTTAACCTATTGAGCAGATCGATAGTTCATAATGTTATTATCACCTTGTTTGTGTAGAGTTTTCTACTAAGAATTGCAAACACATGGATTGAAATAGCTTTTATAATACAGTATTAATCTTTAGATGAAACTATTGTTTGGGTGGATCGTTGGGTAATAAATAGATTATAATTTTATTTATGGGTCCATGATTATAATGGCATAAGTTTTATTTTATTTTATTATGTTAAATTTAATTTAATGATAAATGTGATTGAGTGATTTTTGAGGATAAAAGTTTTAAGCTAAGTGATTTTTTTAATACAAAACAAAGTTTAATAACTTTTCAGGATAATTTCTCAAAGTTCAATGATATTTTAAGATATTAACTTTAGTTTTCAGGGAGGCCAACCAACTCCATTTCCCTGTTTCAATTGATTGATAGCCTTTATAGTCGCAGGCTATGTATGTAGGGAGTTAATTTGATGAAGAAAACACGATGTCCTGCTTTTTCTTACTTGCCAATTCAATGTAATGTGAAAAAAAGCAGCAGAAAATCATTTGATTCCTCAATTATATTGACTAGTCGCTTTCCAAAATAGAGTTAGCTAATCAGTTACCTTAGTAGTAGTACTTTCTCTTCATTTTTTGATCTTTTGGAAATGAATAGTAAACTTTATTGATACAAGTATTTTGCTCCTAGTGGTCAAATGGATATCATTTATCAAAAAATTATACAATATAATATAAAAATAATACAAAATACATTTATCACAAAATTACTTTTAGTATGTATATGTGAGTAAATAGTTTTAATCATTAACGTATTTGCACATTTTTGTGATATACCAAATGGTTTTCTCTAATTATGTTAAATAATTATTAATACTCCTCCTATGACAAAAGCTTATCTATTTCCCAGTTTAGAACCCAAGATTAGTAAATACTAAATACTAGTAGTAGCTGTCTTTGGTTGTAAAAAGTAGTTGTCTCCTCACATATATACCAACAAACAATACCTTTTCTTGCAATATAGCACGTGGCTATATCCAATTGGATAAGAAGATCACGTATCCAAAAGTAGATATCTAGTCTACATGCAGGACCACTGCAAGTATGAAAAGTAGGCATCATCAACCGTCACTCATCTGATTTCCGCACACTTTCGTGATTTCCCGAGGCTATTTATACTCCATCCTTGCCTCATATTAATTGATCAATCTCACTAAAAATAATTATTTCATATTGTTTGTTTGCCTTTTTAAATTAGGAAAAAAAGTTTAGTTGAAATTTTCTTATATTATTTTTGTAATTAATTATTTTTAAAGTGTTCTCATTTATTTGTAAAATTTTCAAAAAAAATTAATAAAATTATCTTTTTTGTTTATGATTTTTTAATATATGTAAAAAGAAAAAATGATCAACTAATATAGGACCGATAAAATATCGAACATATCCTAATGTTGTGATAAAATTTAAGGGCAGAGAAAAATGTTTTTAAATTTTATTATGTTTGATTAATTAGTCAAAATATTTGAAATATTTTTTTTTTGCTAGAAAAAGAAATTGAAGAAATGATATTCCAAAGTTATTATCTCCGATTCCTCCCTCCCCCACCCCGATGCCCACGCCCCCTCGACCTCCCCTCTTCATTGCATTTCACTCTATAGTACTTTCCTGGATAGCATTATGTTCTTGCTTACTTATTAAATATTACTTAGAAAATAAGTAAGAAATTCTTTTGTTTTTTTTAAAAAAAAACAATATCTAAGAAAATAATATACTTAATTTTTATATTGTTTTACTTGAAAGATCTATCATAAATAATTTTTGTATTTCCTTTAAGATAGAAGTAAAAATGCATATCCTTTATATTTTACTATTACTATATATTAGTATATATAATAAGTGGGAATATCTATATCG
>NW_006238937.1:702576-715965 GCF_000226075.1 Solanum tuberosum | reverse complement strand
AATATTTGAAATTCTGCATGTGCCACATAAATTAGAACAAAGAGAGTAATAAATATTATTTTCAAAATTATGTTAAAAAAAAAGTACTACAAATCACAATAGCTAACAATTTAAAATATTTTAAAAATCATATAAAATTTTCAATAACTTCTCAAATTCCATAATATGACATAATTTTTTTTTTTATATATATATATATTGGGCCCCGTGCTGGCACGGGGTCTTATATCTAGTTATATTATAAGTGGGAATAGAGAGGAGCTTGGGGTCAAGTTTCTCAATTTATAAATAAAGGAACTAATTTTCATTAAATATTAAGAGATTACTGACTAGTGACTACTGAGAGCAACTTTATCGGCCTATCACAAAGTTGGGCCCACCTACTTTTATGCACTCCTCTTTCATTATATTTTAATATTTTCCTTTTTAAATAGTACTAAAAAATAAATTTAAAATATTACAAATTCAGTTAACTCTCAAAATTTCACATGTGTCGCATAAATTGGTACAAATGGAGTAACATATATTATTTGAAATTAGTTAAGATTACTATTAATCACAACTTAAAGTATTTAAAAATAGATAACATATATTATTTAAAAATAATGTAAAAAATATTATAAATCATAATAATTAATAATTTACAGATATAGTACCCGTGCTTACATATTAGAAGTGAGAATGTTTAGAAGCTTAGGGTCGGTCGATCAATTGCCCGATTTGCCCTTCTTCTTCAACTTCCTCTATTTACTCCAAAAATAGTACTAAAAATCAATTTAAAATATTAAAAATTTGGTTAATTTCACATGTATTGCACAATAGAATAGAGTGAGTAATATATATTATTAAAAAATTATGTAAATAGTACAAAAATATAGTTAAAAATAGTACTAAAAATTCGTTCAACTCTTGAAATTTCATATGTACTGCATAACTAAGATTGAGTGAGAAATATATATTTGAGGATTACGTTAAATTACGCTAAGAGTTTTGTAAATCACAACAATTAATAACTTAAAATATCTAAAAAAACATTTTAAAATGTAATTAAATTTCAAAATTTCACATGTGCTACATAAATTGGGACAACAAAAACAACATATATTATTTAAAAATTACGTTAAGAATATTATAAATCATTTACATAAATAAAAATAAATAAAATAACAAATATTGGGCCCGTGCTTGCACGTGTTCATTGTATCTAGTATCTTAAATATGAGTATATTATATTGTCGTTGAGTTGTCAAATGGTTAACGTTTATGATGATCGTAAATAGAGATGCGTGCCAAAGGGACCACACTATCAGAACCTGTACTCTAATTTGTATTCACAAAGTCAATAATGATCTCTACTCTTCTTGCTGACATTCACTCTATCTATCTTTTGGTTCCACGCGGGGGAAAGTGGGAGATCATATTTGAGAAGAGTCACCGAAATATTAGGCATTATATATAACACATGATTATTAGCTTGGCTTCAACGGATAAATATATTTTTTTAATTTTGAGTGTGCATAAATAAACACTTAAACTTATATAAGATTGAACAAGTAGACACACTTGTCCTACATGACATAATACACATAGGACGCCACGTAGTACACAAGATTGTCATGTAGGACGAATGTATCTATTTGTTCAATTTTATACAAGTTTAAGTGTCTACTTGTGCACATCCAATATTAAATGTTATAATTGTCAGCTAATGCCAAGTTAAAGGTCATATTTATATATTATGCCAAAATATTAAGGACACATACTTTATCATAAAAATTATTTACTCCCTTTTTTAGATTTTTTTTTTTTTTTTTTATATGAAAATTAATGTTTACATGATGATAATTTCAAACTTAAACTTGAAATTATATTTCACTTTTAAACTTATATTTAAGTACATTTGGATATGAACATTATTTCAAATATATTAATAAAACATAACTTTATTTTTTACTCCAACTCCATAAATTTATTCTAATTCAATTTAACTTTTGAAAAGCAAAAAATAACACATAAATTAAAACATGAAATGATTAGCTTTGTGATCCTGTCACTCTCCCAACTAATAGATGGATCACTATGTTTAAAGTAGAGTCTAAAGGAAAAGGACTCATCAATAAACATATCCACGAAGATTATAGGAAAAATGAAGCTCAAAAGGATACTACGTACTTATTAAACATTCTTATAATTACGATTGAAGAATATGATGAGTGGGGAAGTGTTTGAAAATGGAGTAATAGTTTGAACTTTTGTTGGAGATAGTTACACGATATTAATATATGCAAAGGTTTTAAATAGAAGTATAAGCGGGTTGAACTAAATGTGAACGTATTAAAATGAACTGGGTTAATAAATGATGGGTCTAACTCGTTTAACATTCATTCAGGTCAAAAATGTTAAATTGGAAATTATAATTCAACCCACCCAATTAAAAATTCCTTAAAGTGAAATAACTTGTGTGTTGCCGCTATTTATGAAATATGAATAGCATGTGTGTTACAGTATAAACAATTGAAATTGTGTTTAAACTTTAAAGTATAAAGGCACACAACGATGCTAAGTAATTTGATAATGAGAATAATCAAAGCAACCAGCAATAAAAATAATAGGCTGCAAAGCAATAAACCGAAGAGAATAAAATATATCTGACAAATTGTAATTTTAGTTGTCTCCGGCGTAATTATCCAACAATGTAACTTGAAAAGTAAGAGATTGAATAGTTTTATGTTACAATTGTGAATGCAAATTAGATGGGATATAACTTATAACTTATAACTTATAAGTGAAAGGAGGCGGTACATTTAGGGGTCGTTTGGTAGGAAGTATTAGAAGAAATAGTCCATGTATTATGTATGGTATTAATTAGTACTATGTTTGACAGAATTTTTGGGTCTAAATATAACTAATCCACGGATTAGTTATACACCCTACATAGTATTATAGGATGTATTACTAATATCGTCCATTTGGTGGTATTAGTAATACATTGGATTTAATACCATGGGATTATCTGTGTAAAGATAAAAATATCCCTAAAATCATTTTATTTATTTTCTTGATTTTATATTTGTACTAGTAAATTTATTTTAAAAAACTAGCTTACAAATTTTATTATTTAGAGAGTTGTTTGTCGATAAATAAATGCAATGCATATCAATATAATATTTAAAATGTGAGTTGTTTAACATTTACTAATAGAAAAGGTGAATATATCACCACACGACGTTTGTGATCTTAATTGAATATATTATTTGTTGATTTATATGTGGTTTCTAATTATTTGTATTTTGAACAATTTATAAATTGCATACATATATTAAAACTACAACTTGCAATTTTTATGTATAAATGTAGATGATTTATTCGATTTTACTATTGTTTACCGTCTTGATGGTTTTAAAGCAGATGGTCTGTCTATTCTAAATTGAAAATTAACGTTTTTTAAGTGATTAATTTATTAAGATGACAATTATTTACCCTCTAATAATTCAAATGAGAAAATAGCAAACATGACAAAAAAATTGTTCTTCTCCTAGCTAGTTAGAAGGCCATAAAAAAAAAATATTGTCCAGAAATTAGCTACCTTGTCTCGATTACATAAAATAGAAAATCTCGTAATAATTTAAGGGTATAATTGGAAAGAAGTTTTTGTAGAGTTTTAATCTAAACACAAGATGAATTGAGAAGCAATGAATCAAAAACTTGATAAAAAATATACCTTGCATTATTAATCTCATCACTACTAATTCCTGCGTTATTTATTTTTTTACCATACGACCCCTTATAGTCTTGTTTACTAACGTCATTCTTCGTAATGATTTTTATCGATATATTTGAATTATTACCTATGTGGTTGAGAAACTGTTAAAATGAATTCTGAATTCTACGAGAACAATGGCTGTTAAGACATATTTTGATTGATCCGTAACTGAAAAGATAATCATGACTAATGCATGTAAACTATAAACACAAGATGTTTAGTAAGAGGGGAAAAAGGGCATGAGTTTCCCCAACTTATCATGCCTTATTATATTAAAACACGCAACAAATTTTCTGTTAGAAGTTCTCAAGGCCTAAATAATGGGTAAAACTTATCTGCACCGGGTATTTATGTTTGAATTTACAGTTCATTTTACTTAATTTTAATTAATTAACATGTGTTTTACTTCATTAAATCACGTAATAATGAAAATTACATTCATTTGGGGTAAAAACCCGGGTGAGAAGGGTAAGTTTTTTCCATAAATAATTGATTCCCATTTTTAAGAAAATAAAAATAAATTATTCTTCAACTATTCCGTTAGTTTCATTTTAATTTATAGCACACGTTTTGGTCAATCCAATATAATTATCTATATACTTTTATATAGAAAAAATATTGTTTTTCTTGAGATTTCATTTTTCCCTCGATGACGTGTTGTTCTTGTAATTAACATAACATGTCGCCTTTTTCCATTATTTAATTCTGAGACCAACCAAATACTCGATGAAAATGAAACAAAATAAGCTAACAATTTATCAACTTCAATTGTAACAAGGGTAAGATTTTATAGCTTATTAAAATTAATGTGTATAACTAAATGATGTAATTTATTTAATTATATAATTAACGTATGTAATGACGTTTGAGATATTAGACATGCAAAAGTTTTCTAAAAGATAATGATCAGCCAGATCGAACTCAAATATATACTCTAATAGAAACATTTTGCTATGTGTTTAGATGATTAATCAAAATAAATCATAATTTAAATATTTAAATAAAATTTATTGACAAGTTTATGAATTGACGTCTCTGGTACAATTCATTACATCTGTAGGGACATAAATTTTTTAAATATAAACTGCAAATAAAATTGGTTATGCACATATGAAATTTGAAAGCCATGGCCCATGGGACATGAGAAACATTTAATCATCCACATTGATATTTTAAAGAGATAAAATGTTGAACTGAATAGACATTTGGAAAAGATCGATTCATTGAAACTACATTTTTGTGTCCCAATAATATTTTGGGCTCATTATAAAAAGGTTAAAAAAACGTTATAGGACTCTTTCAACTTACCAACAACCCACCTTGTGAAAAGGGGGAACAAAGGCAAAGGGCTTACCAACTACGAAAACTTAAATGAATATTACTGTCGCTTCAATTTGATTGCCTTATTTTCTTTTGCAGTCCATTTAAATATGAATATTTCTTCTCCTTTTTTACCATTCTTCAATTACAATTTTCTATGAGCCATATTTAAAATCATGAGATTGAAAAATGTATTTTGATACATTTTTCGTGTTATTATAAGATTTGAAGTTTTTTATTTGATTAAACTTTGTGTCTAGATAAAATCAAATAAAGAAATCAAAACGGAGGGAGTAAATAAACTTTTGGTAAATGTCTTTTTTATAGATCAACAGATCCTAACCTTGTCTCCAGTTTGTTTGTTTTTTCCCTTTATTTTCAATGTGAGGACCAGGAGAAAAAAAAAAGAAAAATGGAGAAAAGAAAGATGACTCTATCCACTTGATTATGGAGTAGGTGTTTGGTCCTAGATTCCAAATATTTTTTAAATTTATTTGGTGTTTGGTCCTAGATTCCAAATATTTTAAAATTTTATTTGGAACTTATGGAATTGAAGTAGTTCAAGGAATTGTGTTTGATTATCTTTTGAAAATAATATTTGAAATAATATTTGCACTTGAAAGTATTTAAATATAATTTCAAAATAAAAAAAAAGTTATAAGCGATTTTTCATGTATTTCAAATTAGAATTAAATTTTTTATGATTAAACAATATCTTTTAAATAAATAAAAAAATTATTCAAAACTCGGTTGCTCACTTGGTCAAGAATGGCAGCCTTGGTCCACTCACCAAACTTTTAGCATCTTTGGTAAGTCATTTTTTAAAAACTGTTTCTCTGAAGAATATTTTTCGAAAATTCATCTATTAAAATGAAAATAATGTCAGTAACTTGGAACGTTTTGAAAGAATATCAATAAATGAAGTGTAAACATGAAAAAAAAAACCTCTGATAATTTTTTGAATTTTAAATAATTCACTTAATATGAGCTAGTGGGAGTATTAAAAATGGATAATAATATAAGTATTTGTTGGAGTAACAATATGAAGTTAAAAGATGAGAGAGTTGTGAAGAAAAAATTATGAAGTATCTCAGATTTTTTTTTCTGTCATATATACCACACACATATTCATATCAGGCGAACCATTCCTTTTTCTGTTTTTGTACTACTTAATTATTAGCATCTCTAGACAAAATTACGTCAATTTTCAATTGGTAACCTAAATATTTTAGTCAAAAGTTACTAACACAATTTTATTTTCTTTTCTTTTGTGATTATTCCTTTCAACATTTTTCAAAGATTTTAATATAGTTTATTAAATTCTGAAGTTTGAGGTTGACATCAGTATGTGCTATTTGTATAGTAGAAATATGTAAGTATACAAGTAAGCATTTTTTCTCTCTTTCTTTTCACTAGTCAATCAATGTTATAAACGAATTAAACAAAATAATCAATATGACAGTATCCTATAATTTGAGCTTAAATCATGAATATAAGAAGAAGAAGGAGAGGCTTCAAAATTAATGGAACTCTTGAAACATTAATATTTAGCTCCAGTTGGCCCTAGATTTTAAAATTGAAATTTGAAATTTCGAGTTTTTGAAGTGTAATTTTAAAACTTACAAAGTTGTTGTTGTATTGTTTTTTCACTACCAAAACCCCGTGGAATTACACTACATTGTTGTTGTATTGTTTTTTCACAGTCATACTAATCCTAAGGCTTTTTAATTAAGAAAAAAATCAGGCTGTGCGTTGTCCACTTGACATGATTTCCTCCATTTAAAGAATACTTTTGTTCCTAAGTTTGTCAAAGAAAGCCTATAAATTATACACTGAAATTTGAAAATATGGGAAAGTGAGAGGTGGGTAGTGGGTATTGGTAGGTAATGGATAATGAAAGTCAAAAAAAGGAGTTTGTTTAAGTGATGGTATTGTCCCTCCAATTGTACAAGAGGAAGAAGCCAGGAGGAGACTTCACCAACTTCCCGTCTTTTTCAGCCAACAACTTTATTGTTTTCCACTACTATAAATTCAGCTATTTTCATCTCTACAAAAGCAGGTTGCTTACTTAAAACTCCTATCTATTTCAGAAAAAAAAAAAAAAGATAGTTAGAAAATATCGTTAAGCAGCAATTAGCAATGGCAAGCAATGGAGAAAATGGAAGACATCAAGAAGTTGGACACAAGAGTTTATTGCAAAGTGATGCCCTTTATCAGGTAAATTAAAGGCCACATACAAGAATCAATTTACTAGTGTAAAACTTTTTATGAACATGTTGATTTTAATAAATTGTTTGATTTATGTTTTTACAGTATATTCTTGAAACAAGTGTGTACCCAAGAGAGCCTGAAGCCATGAAGGAGCTGAGAGAGATTACTGCA
Organism: Solanum tuberosum; assembly: GCF_000226075.1. NCBI lineage: Eukaryota > Viridiplantae > Streptophyta > Magnoliopsida > Solanales > Solanaceae > Solanum > Solanum tuberosum. The sequence continues at coordinate 708,500 of NW_006238937.1, read as the reverse complement.
AAACACCCTTGGTAGTAACTCATTTTCTCACTTTACTTCATCCAATTGGATACTTAAATATTGTAGCTGGAACTAAGTATAAAATCTTCATTTGGTGGAAAAAACAGGAACCTTATGACCACCTCTGCTGATGAAGGGCAATTCTTGAATATGCTTCTCAAACTCATCAATGCCAAAAACACAATGGAAATTGGTGTTTTTACTGGTTACTCTCTTCTTGCTACTGCCATGGCTCTTCCTGATGATGGCAAGGTAATTAACAAAATGATAATTGAACTTCATTAATTATAAATAGTAGAAAACTACTAATTTGCTAAAATTGATGATTCAGATTCTAGCCATGGATATCAACCGCGAGAACTATGAGATTGGTCTTCCCGTAATTGAAAAGGCCGGTCTAGCGCACAAAATTGAATTCAGAGAAGGCCCTGCACTTCCTGTTCTTGACCAAATGATTGAAGACGTAAGTACATAAAGTTCCATGAACATAACAACAAATAAATAAACTGATAAGGGTTAATGTTAACCTTTCTTTTGAATAATTTTTTATAACAGGGCAAATATCATGGATCATATGATTTCATATTTGTGGATGCTGACAAGGACAATTACTTGAACTATCACAAGAGATTAATTGACTTGGTGAAGGTTGGTGGATTAATTGGCTATGACAACACCCTATGGAACGGATCAGTAGTAGCACCACCTGATGCACCCCTAAGGAAATATGTTAGGTATTATAGGGATTTCGTATTGGAACTCAACAAGGCCTTGGCTGCTGATCCCAGAATCGAAATTTGCCAGCTTCCTGTTGGTGATGGCATCACTCTTTGCCGTCGCATCAGTTAAAATATTCGTATAGTACTATTGGTGGCAACCAAGAGTGAAAGGCATGCTACGGAGCTCATGAGTCATGACAATGGAGGATTTTTCATTTTTGAAATCCCCTGTTTTACTCGTTCGTTTGTTTTTTTTACCCTTTTTTTCCTTTTAGTTCGGTATTCTGGCAAAAGATTGCATTGTCTACGTTACCAAATGCTTATTTCACAATGTATTTTGATAAATAAATAAAAAAAAAGAAATTCAAGTTGAATGATCAAATGTACACAAATGTCATATGTCAATGGGGCTAGTGGGGAATCTGTTAGGTGACACCCATGACCAAACTTGCAGTTTCGAACCAAAAGATGAGGTTTGAATTAGTAAAGATCATTCATCCACAAACTTTTTCTGCTAGTATTGATTAGCAAGAAGCATCTTTCAACAACTTCCAAGCACCAAACTATACAAAATGCCTCCTACTCATTTGTTGCATTATTGCTGCAATTGTGGGTCGATCTTTAGGTTATTGAAACAATGCACTAAAACCAACAAAATCCACAGTGGAGATTTTCACAAATATGATCAGGCAATTAGAGTAATTTTTCTGGGCGAGGGCATAACTTTGAAAAATATGCTGCTTGGTCTTATATGCAAAAATCTTTACAACAGAGATAAAAATTTAAACACAAGCCTTCAAAGTATGTTATTCTTGAAAAAAATTGAATTCTGAATTTGCATGAATTAGACGAGTTTATGTTGCTTTATCCCCAATTGCATTTGACAGAATCGCGTTGGAGAAGAAAAATACACCATACATATACAAGCAGATCAGTGAATTACATTTGGCAAATGGCAATGTCATAGCTATTTTCTACTCATCTTTGAATTCCAACTACTTGTTTTTTTAAGTACTTGGGTTTTACATTGTTAGACAGTGAGAAAATCACTATAATCTGAAACTGATTAATCTAACTACTCTCTCTTACTAATTTATTGGACCCTTTAATTTCAAGCTTTTTTTGTCCTCAATTACAGGTTTTTATAGCTGCAGAAATCTCTGGGTATATTTAAGACAGAAAATTATTAGTTATACTTTTAAATTTTCATGTGTGTCAAAAGTTGTTTCTTTTTGTTAAATAAAAACGTTTTCAGGCATAATCAAACACCGCTATATAAATAAAGTTGGGCAACATTTTGTCGTTTGCGCACAGCCTTCATGATTCTAAGTAGGAGTTTGGCATAAATATCAAATATTTTTCACTTTATTTGAAATTTATGGAGTTGGAGTTGAAGATGAAGCTTTGTTTAATTAACTTTTTGTAAATAAATATATAGAATAATGTTCATGCGAATATACTTAAATACAACTTTAAAAATAAAATATTAGCTGGAAAACAAGTCATGAACTGTTTTGTAATTGAAATGCAACTTCAAGTTGAATTTGAAAATTTTCATGTCAAACTCTATTTTCAAGAATAAATAAATATTTTTATGGCCAAACCGGTCCAATTTTAATCCATTTGATTTATACTCCTTATCTCAAATATATTCGTTAATTTGTATCACTATAAAAATCAATTGACCAATATTGCGGAATAAGATGACTCATAGAAATTCGTTGTCTAAAATAATATTACAAAATAAATACTACATATAAGTTGAAATTTCCCAACTTTGATAAGAGGGAATTGCTGAAAAGATAGACACTCTTCACTTCTAATGGTAGGTTCGAGGCTCTAAAGGAGTAGAAAAAGGTTGTAGCTCTTAGGGAGGGGTAAAAATAATAATCTAAAACTCAATATAGATAAATAAATATAAGTTTAAGTTCTATATATAGTCACCATCAGATCATCCAAAATAAGATATCCTTCTTGCTACACAATTTCATTGTCTCACTCCGCTTTCATCCAAAAATTTATTTATCCGTAGAAGTACAAGTCTTCCATCCATATATGACCACGGTGTATGTTACTTAAACTCAATAAAAATAATCATTCTTTAACAAATGTTTTTTTACCAAATATTCATCCTCATTATTTATTATGTAAGCAACCAACTACTTTTAATGATTATCATTTAGAGTTAGTAGTAATCCTAGAGTTTTTTTAGAAAATATAAGCAATGCGTTGTCCACTTGACATGGATCGATCTTAAATAGAGAATACTTTTCAACTTAAATTGTCAAACAAAGAAGCCCAATCTGAAATTAGGAAAGTGAGATGTTGGTGGTGAGTATTGTAAGGTAATGAGTTTTAAGTCAAAAAAGGAGTTGGTCGTTTGGTTATATTCTCCAAGAAACTGTACAAGAAAGAGCCAAATATTCACCAACTTCCAATCATTGTCACCCAAACAACCCCTCCACTCTTTACACAATACATCTCTCTTGTTTTCTACTACTATAAATTAAGCCATTTTCGTCTCTACAAAAGCAGGTTGCTTACCTAAGACTAATCTACATCAGAAACAAAAGATAGATAGTATTAGCATATCCACTTCAATACCAAGCAGCAATGGCAAGCAATGGAGAAAATGGTAGACACCAAGAAGTTGGACACAAGAGTCTCTTGCAAAGCGATGCCCTATATCAGGTAAGAAAATTAAACCCCACATTCCACTTTTAATTCATATTGTCATACAAGAAATTAGTATGTAAAACATTTTATGAACGTCGTGTTGGTCTTAATAAATTGTTTGATTTGTGTTTAAACAGTACATTCTTGAAACAAGCGTGTACCCGAGAGAGCCTGAAGCCATGAAAGAACTAAGAGAGATTACTGCAAAACACCCTTGGTAACTTTCTCCTACTCATTTTTTCACTTTAGTTCAACCAATTCGATACTTAAATATTGTAGCTGGAACTAAGCATGAAATCTTCCTTTGGTGGAAAAAACAGGAACCTTATGACCACCTCTGCTGATGAAGGACAATTCTTGAATATGCTTCTCAAACTCATCAATGCCAAAAACACCATGGAAATTGGCGTTTTTACTGGTTACTCTCTGCTGGCAACTGCCATGGCTCTTCCAGATGATGGCAAGGTAATTAACTTTTACTAATTGTTGTTTCTGTATTTTTGACTAACCTGAATACACGAGATAACAATTATAAATTGTTTGCTAAAATTGATGATTCAGATTCTGGCCATGGATATCAACCGCGATAACTATGAGATTGGTCTACCAGTGATTGAAAAGGCTGGTCTAGCACACAAAATTGAATTTAGAGAAGGCCCTGCACTTCCTGTTCTTGACCAAATGATTGAAGACGTAAGTAGCTAAAATCCCATAAATAAATAAATAAATTGATAACTTGTGTACAATGTTTAATGTTGATGTTTCTTTTGAATAATTTTGTTATAACAGGGGAAATACCATGGATCATATGACTTCATATTTGTGGACGCTGACAAAGACAACTATTTGAACTATCACAAGAGATTAATCGACTTGGTTAAGGTTGGTGGAGTAATTGGCTATGACAACACACTATGGAACGGATCAGTAGTTGCACCGCCTGATGCACCACTCAGAAAATACGTTAGGTATTATAGAGATTTCGTATTGGAACTCAACAAGGCCTTAGCTGCTGATCCCAGAATCGAAATCTGCCAGCTTCCCGTTGGTGATGGCATTACCCTTTGCCGTCGTATCAGTTAAAATATTCAACAATGTAAGGCATGCCACAGGGTTCATGACAACGGGGAATTTTTATCATTTTTGAAATTCTCTGTTTTTAGTCTTCCGTTTATTTTTCCCTTTTTAGTTCTGTCTATTCAACAATGTTACCTACTGCTTATTTCACAATGTATATTTTTATAAATTAAAAAACAAATACATGTTCAGAGATCTAATGTCCAAAATGTCAATTGGTCAATGGGGGGCAAGTTTATAATTTGTTACATCACACGGGGTGTAAAAGGGGGGCTATTATTCTATTTTTGGGCCAATGCACTAAAATCAACCAAATTACATCTCAAGGGAGATTTTTACAAATAGGATCATTTCAGCTTTTAGACTGTTATTTACTAGTTGTAATTTTTATCCCCATTCAAGTAAATTTATTAAAAAAAGTAAATTTTAGGTTTATCCCCATTCAAGTAAATTTTAGGTTTAGCAAACATAAAAATCATATTTGTATGCTATATAGTTTGTATAATTGCGCCTATGACTATGAATCTGTATATTTCGGTATACATATACATAAAAATTTGTATATTTGTATATTTCAGTATACTTATACATAAAAACCTGTCATGTCTTGATCTGTATACAAACCAAAACATAGTAGTTGTATATAAACAAAATTACTACATATATACATAAAAATATTATATAAAGGGAATTCGCATATACAAATATACCTTCCGAATGAGGTCCCGCCAAATGGCAAAAAACATGGATGTTTGCTGCGAATTACAAATAAAACAAACTATGACTATAACATTTGATTTGAATTAATAGTTTGTTATGTTGGATTTAGCAAGGTGTGAATGAGAAATAAAAAGAGAAAATGGGAAGTGGAAGAACCAATGAAAATGGGGGAGCCAATTTTGGAAGGAAAATGAAAAGTCATTGCAAAAGTGCAAATGAAAGGTCATTTTTACCATATTGGTAGAAGAAAGGAAATTGTTGTCCTTATATTAGGAAACACTTCCTTTAGTTCTTAAAGGGTTAAGAAGAAGGTGCCCCCTCGCGCCGTCGTCGCTCGCTCGCTCGGCTTCGGCAAATGATTGATTGATAATATTTTTTGGACAAAATTTATTTAATCAATCTTGTTAAATCATTTCCTTTCTCTTATAAATTAATTCAGAATGTTAATTAAATAACAGAATTAATTTGGTCGCAACTGAATTTATTTGAAATTCACGTGTAATGGTAATCCTACCGAAAAGTCGTTACTTTTCCCAAACATCCTTCCGAAAAGTCGTTACTTTTCCCAAAGGACACAATGTTCTGGAAAAAACGGGTCTGAACAGATTTTTCTGAACAGACGCGTTCCTTGCTGTAAATGGCTATAAATAAGAGGTCTTTTTTATTTTTTTCAACACTGAAAATTTTTCTTCTCTGCATACATTTTCTTACATAAACAAAATTGTCGATCGA
>NW_006238937.1:696211-701741 GCF_000226075.1 Solanum tuberosum | reverse complement strand
TCGCCCCCAATTCGGTGCTCAATACTACTCCCAAAAATGCTTAGTTCTTTATGTTTAAAAACATACTTCTTCTGTGATTTGAGATTAGTGCTCAAAAACTTAGCTCAAAGGCAATCTCGAAAATATTAGTTTCCCTGCTTGCTTCATTTAGAAAGCTATTTCTCTTTTATGAAAACTAGCCCGAAGGCTCTTTGAAAATCTCAGTTTCCGTTCTTATTTAAATGTGAAAACATTTAAAAACTTCTTTGGGAATACTTAGTTCCCTAATAGCATTTGAGAAATGAACTCAACTGTTTACTCTTTGCTTAACTCAAAACTTAAGTCTTAAAACAAAGTTAAAACGTTTGTAAAAGACTTCTTAGAATATGGTTCATGTCGAATTATGGATGTGAACGACTCAATGCAAGGTTTTCAATAACCAAAGATAGAACTCAATACTTGGAGCTCAAGAACTTCAACAATACTACTCACTTCAAGAATGCTAAACTCAGAGGGTTCATGCGGGATTTATGAGCATGAAATACTCAACTCAAGGACTCAAAGATACTTCTTATATCAAGACTGTTCGACTTATAATGTTCATGCAGAATTATGGGCATGAACAACTCAACTCATGGACTTCATGGGTAATAGGTAATAGTCCCATGATTAGGAATGTAATCTCAAATGGGTTAGAAACTCAATACTTAAGACTTAGAATCTGAAGATATCACTTCTCTTATAGATACTCAACTTATGGGGTTCATGCGAAATTTATGGGCATGAACGACTTGACTCGAAGGTCTACAAACTACATGGAACCCATGTATACGACACTTCTCATTCTCTTACTTAACCTCAAGACTTAGTTCAAATCGATGGTTGATCTCAAAGGATTCCCAATTTGAACTCAAAGGCTTTCTTGAACTTTACTCTTAACTCTCTCTTGAATGTGAATTATGAATTCAAGAGTTTTGGTTCATGATATGAAGGATCTCAATAAAAATATAGCTATTCGATAATTAGGAATAGAACTTTTAAAGAACATGAATTCAAGAACTCAAAATCAACTTATCTCAAGAATACTCAAATCTAGGGAAACTATCCTAGATTACTCTTTTACTGATCTGAAAGTAGATGTAGGCCGTGAGGACGAACTAGTCCAACACTATGATAGCCTTACATACCTAAAGAACAAGATTCTTGAAGAATCTTGAAGAATCTTAAAGAATCTTGAAGAAGAACTTGATTAGAAGCCTTGAAACCCTAATTTGAAGGTAAACAATCAAGAAAACCTTTCTTGAGATTTTTTGAATTAATTAGTTTCTTGGAAAATCTCTAATGGGCCAAGAATTATGATTTTCATTAGTGAAGATGAAAATCTGATTGTTTTGAGCTTTTTATTAGTCAAGAAATTCGTTGATGGTTTTCTTGGAGGTAAAAAGACAAAAATGATTATTTCCAATATTTTCCCGTCTGCTAATTCGTAACAGAATTGTATAGGTTACTAAAATAGTCATAACTTTTTACTCAGAAATTGGATTGACGCAAAATTGGTGGCGTTGGAAAGTAGATTCAAAAACATTTAATTGGATAGGTTATGACTCACGTAACTCTTTATATTCTAAGAGTCAAGAACATCAAATTCTCAATCTTTTTAGGACAAAAATACGCTGAATTAAACATGCTTAGCGCATGGGTGAACTAACCCAACGCTATGTGATCTCACATACCTTGTAGGGATCCTCCCCGATGAAATCCACAAGCAAAGCTCCAAGAAATCGACGAATCCTGAACGTTCTTGCTTCCTCTTCTTTTCTTTTTTCTCTAAACCCTAACTCCTTTGGTAAAAGTGTAAACTGATCTAATTCAGCTTATACCTCTAATTAATTACCCAAAAACGAATTAAATAAAAGGTTAAGGAAAATACCAAACTACCCTTTAAAAATCCGGATTGGACTTTCCTTATTCCAACAGCCCAATTTCCAAAAGGAATAACTCACTCATAAGAACTCGGATTTGCGCAAACTTGGCGGCGTTGGAAAGATCCTTCCAAGAGCTTTGCAACCATATATGGAAGTACACCTAAATCATCCTGTGCTAGGAATTATTGCCATTTGAAGTTGACCAAAACTCCACTTTTCCTAACTTAAACAAATTTTCAGATTTTAATTATTTCCAAAAATGACTATTTCCAATTATAAGCTTCTTCCTAGTTATTTCAAATTGCGAGATGTTACAGTCTGTGTGTGCTCTTGTTGTTGTTCTTGCGTTCGCTGAAGTTATTGAAGTTTGAGGTACCGCTACTTCTTTAACAGGTTAATCCGTTTTATCTTGGGAGGAATTAATCTGCAACATCGGGTACAGTGAGGGGATTAAATTTCTTAAGGAAACACAGTGGTTTCTGTGGACTCGGATTAAAAATCATTCTTTCTATTTCATCTTTTTTCTGTTTCTGTACTTTTGACTAACTTGAATACATGAGATAACAATCTTAAGAAATTTAATAGTTTCTGTATTTGAGGTTTCTGGAGATTAAAACCTTTATGGTTTTCTCAATTTTGAAAAATGTTTTCCTCAATTTTTGAAGGAAAGACATTTTCCTTAAATTTGAGGAAAATGAATTGATTTAGAAAATATTTTCCAAAACATTTGAGCCAACCAAATATCAAACACACCCTAAGTCAGCAACCAACTTATCATTTTGTTATCAAATCAAAAAGAGTTACTTAGTCCAGAGCTTTTTTTAGAAAATATCTGCAATGCATAATTATCCACTTGATGGACATAAGTTTCTTCAAATAGAAAATAGTGTTGATTATGAATACGTCAACAAAAGAAGGCTAATGTAAAATTGGGAAAATAAGAGGTTGGGGGTGAGTACTGTTAGGTAATAATGGATATGAAGTCAAAAACTGAGTTGGTCGTTTGGCTTCTTAGAAACAACCAAATATTCACCAAGTTTGAAATGTCATTTTCAGCCAGCCAGCCAGCCAGCCTCTGTCTCCTCCATTCTTTTCACATGTTTCTTTGGTTTCCACTATAAATTAAGCCATATATATGCATCTCTGATCTAAAAGCAGATTGCTTACTCAAGACTAATCTACTTGAGAAACAAATATAGCTAAAATATCCATTTCAACAACAATCAGCTATGGCAAGCAGTGGATAAAATGGAAGACACCCAGAAGTTGGACACAAAAGTCTCTTGCAAAGTGATGCTCTTTATCAGGTAAAACCAAAAACTACATGCCCTAATCTTTTGTCACCCTTAGGGGCCGTTTTGTTAGTGAGGGCTTTTATGTAAATAATAATATTTGAGGATTTTCAAATTAGTGTCATTAGCACTAATCTTAAAATTGTTATCTCTACTCAATAATTAAAACTTGTGTCACTTTTTCTTCATTTTGAAACTCTTTTGTCACCCTAACCTTAGGGGATGTTTGGTTACTGGTTAGAGTTATGCAAGTATTAATTATGTAGGTATTAATTATGCAGGGTTTAGTTATGCATGTATTAGTTATGCAGAATTTAGTTATGCATGTATTAATTATGCAGGGTTTAGTTATGCATGTATTAGTTATGTATATATTATAAAGGGTATGTATGTTCTAGTTTTTTGACGGCAGGGGCACCAATGTCCAAAAAATATGATGGAGGGTATTTGCATACCATTTACGATAGTTTAGGGGTATATTTATCCTTTTTCCCATTATTTAATTATATAGAGATTACAATACATTATTATAGTAAATATTCTATAAATATATTTTATATATTGTTTATACAATTTTAATACACCAAATATATGAATTAGAATATGATTAACATATGTGCCGACAAAATATATACCACCCAAATTGTAATATTAATAAAATATTTACATTTGGAATCCAAATGTAAACCAAAAAAAAAAGGCTGTTGATAGTCTGTTAAAAAGAAAAGGAAAAAAAAAATGCAGTACAGTCAATAGTGAGGTTAAGTTCTCAATAAAAAAGCTTAAAAATAAATTAATAGGGGTAAATATGTAATTTACTATTTTAATACATGTATAACTAATACCTGCATAACTTATTCCACCTTTTACCCTACATAACTTATACATAGATTCCCTCATAAGTTATGTTGGTATTAATTATGTAGGACTACAAAAAACGCAACCAAACACCGTATAAAATTAATATATGAATAACTTTTATACAACTTTTGGAATCCTACCAACCAAACATGGTATAAGTTTTGTTGACTTTTGTACCTAATAAAAAACTTCTACCAAACATAGTAAAACTAATACAACTTTTAATACATAAATAAAATGGACTCTTATACCGTAACCAAACGGCTACTTAATTCATTAGGCCCTCTGTCTCCATTCTTTTCACATGTTTCTTTGGTTTCCACTATAAATTAAGCAATATATATGCATCTCTGATCTAAAAGCGGATTGCTTACTTAAGACTAATCTACTTGAGAAACAAATATAGCTAAAATATTTACTTCAATACCAAGCAGCAATGGCAAACAGTGGAGAAAATGGAAGACACCAAGAAGTTGGACACAAGAGTCTCTTGCAAAGTGATGCTCTTTATCAGGTAAAACCAAAAACTACATGCACTTTTTGTTTTGTTCATCCATATTGTGACACAAGAAATTCACTTGCCTGTAGTGCAGAAGCTAGCTAGTGTTATGACCATGTTGATTTAAATCAACTTTTTTGTATTTGTGTTTCTCTAGTACATTCTTGAGACAAGCGTGTACCCAAGAGAGCCTGAAGCAATGAAAGAGCTAAGAGAGATAACTGCAAAACACCCTTGGTAATAACTCATTTTCTCACTTTACTTCATCCAATTGGATACTCAAATATTGCATTGGTGAATAACCACCTCCGCCGATGAAGGACAATTTTAGAATATGCTTCTCAAACTCATCAATGCCAAAAATACCATGGAGATTGATGTTTTTACTGGTTACTCTTTGCTGGCAACTGCCATGGCTCTTCCAGATGATGGCAAGGTAATTAACAAATCATAATTGAACTTCATTAATTATAAATAGTAGAGTACTAATTTGTTAAAATTGATGATTCAGATTCTAGCCATGGATATCAACCGCGATAACTATGAGATTGGTCTTCCAGTAATTGAAAAGGCTGGTCTAGCACACAAAATTGATTTCAGAGAAGGCCCTGCACTTCCGGTTCTTGACCAAATGATTGAAGACGTAAGTAGCTAAAGCTCCATGAACATAACAGCAAATAAATGAGCAAGAGATGGTTAAAAATAGTGTAAATTTCACATATTATAGTACTATTTTCAAGCAGTAACAAGATTTAGACTTTCAAGCTATAGCATTAAAAATTTCAGGTTATAACAAATTAAAAAAAAAGAAATGTTTTTATTAATTGGAAAAAACTTAAAAATAAATAAAAAGATAAACGAAAATTTAAAAAAAAAACGGAATTAGAAATAATGAAGTAAAAAACTGAAATTGTGGGTTGTAATTTAATTTGAATTTATTGTAGATAATTAATGATTAGCATGAAATAAGGGAT
>NW_006238937.1:688641-693963 GCF_000226075.1 Solanum tuberosum | reverse complement strand
TTTTTTTTTCTTTCTGTTTTTGATCTTTCAATAGAGATGAACCACCCCTAGCCGGAGTTTCAAACAATGTTTGGCGACGGTGTTTAAGTCAAAATGTTGAAAGATGGAGCATGAACTTCATTCGTATAAGTTCCTTCGACTAATAGAGGGCTCTTTCGAGGAGTTACAATCGTTTTCTTCGACATGATTTTGTTGAAAAAACAAAATTGAATGGAGGATTGTGAAGTTGGTGTAGTTTGGTGGTGAGAAAGATGTGATATATGAAGGTAAAAGTGAGCTACTGTGTTGATGGCGTGTAGAATTGGATGAGCGTGGGGGGAGGGGTGGGATTGACGTATGGGCAGTTTGGAAGGGGTGGGATTGACGTATGGGAGGTGGTAACGGTAAAGAAGGAAACGTATTGTAGGTGAATCCCTATATCTATGTAACTGATAATTTCAGATTTAAAAAGGAACATAAATCAATTTAATTACATATTATTAATTAATAATAAAAAACCATAAATAGATTAATCATTTATTAAATAAATGGAAATTGATTTTTAAATAAAATTACTTTAAATGATATGTCATAACTCGTAAATAAACTGTTATAAGTAAGAATTTTTTAAAAGTATGTTTAAAACCCGTAAAATTGACTCTTAAATGTGTATATGGCGTGATTTTTCCTTAAAAATATACTTAAACTATCCTTTTTTTAAAAAAAAATACCTAAATCATTGAAAGTGTTAGTTTCATACTTAAACTATCACTTATTAGTTTGAGAAACACAAATCATTGGTGTGTGTGATGCAGCTTTTTTTTAAAAAAAAAACCTTGACACATGATAATTTCACATTGACAAAAATTAAATAATAAACTATTAATATTAGTTAAAAATAAAAATTAAAGTATTACTATATATCTCCAAAAAAATATTTTTTTTTAAAAATAAAATTTTAAATTATTTATCTTATCCCACTGCACCACCTCCTTGCCATACCCCCATAAAATTTCTTTAATAAAAAATATTTTTTTTGGGATAATATTTTTAATTTTAATTAATACTAATAATTTATTTAATTTTTGTCAAGGTGAAATATTTTTTTCATGTGTAGTGTGATGAGACAATTTTTAAAATAAAAGTAAGTGTATTATACAGATTATGATTAGAATGTTATAAAAGAGAAAAATGTGTTTCTCAAACTAATAAGTGATAGTTTAAGTATGAAATTAAAAAAAAAAGATAATTTAAATGTGCTTTGACACTTATCTCAATAAATAAATTGATAACTTATCTAGGATGGTTAATGTTGACCCTTTTTTGAATAATGTTGTTTTAACAATTAACAGGGCAAATACCATGGATCATATGACTTCATATTTGTGGATGCTGACAAGGACAATTACTTGAACTATCACAAAAGATTAATAGAGTTGGTGAAGGTTGGTGGATTAATTGGCTATGACAACACTCTATGGAATGGATCAGTGGTGGCACCACCTGATGCACCGCTAAGGAAATATGTTAGGTATTATAGGGATTTCATATTGGAACTCAACAAAGCCTTGGCTGCTGATCCTAGAATCGAAATTTGCCAGCTTCCCGTCGGTGATGGCATTACCCTTTGTCGCCGCATTAGTTAAATAAATACTACTATAATCTATGAAAGGAACTACTGGACTAGCTCATGGCAATGGAGGATTTACTATTGTTTTTAGAATTTCCCTGTTTTGAATCATTCCTTATTTTATCTTCTCTTTTTTCCACTTCTGTTTTCTAGTAAAAAGATTACATTTTGTACTGAGATTCTGGGTGTTTGCCTTGATTGGACGAGTTTATGTTGCTTCATTTCAATCACACTAGACAGAGTCGCGTCGGAAAAACACACCATACATACAACCAAATTACACTTGGCAATGTGATTGTGATAGTAATATCAAAGTCTATTCTCTTTAATTAATTAATTTTCCGTGACACATTTTTTTTTATTTTTTTTTAGAACTTTTCGTTTTACTGTCAATGTCATGCTCTTATAGCTATATAATTACCATGGTATATTTAAAACCATAAATTATAAATATACTATTGGTGTGTATCAAAAGTCTCTCTTTTTAAATTTACTTATGGTCGTTGTATAAAATAAAACGGAGCGGTAACATTTTTCTATTTGTGCATTTAGTGTTATATTGTTGAACTTTTTTGATGAGTCAAGTTTGACTAACGCCAGAATAAGATAACTCCCAGAAATTTGTTGTCAAAAACAATTAGTAATACCATTTGAGTTTTGATAAATTAAAAGAATACAACACAGTCTTGAATTTCTCATCCTCAAAATAAATAATTATTATACTTTTAACAATGTCTTCTTAGAAAATATTCTTCACTTGAACAAACACCAGCAAACTTAACTCCTTTTCTGGATCCTTGTCAGCTAAGATGATTTTTATTATGCTGGACTCTCATAGTAAAATAATTCATGCCCATTATTTGTAAGACAACAACTACATAAAATTACCAGTTTTATGTCATTGCTCAACCAAATACTTGTAATATTACTTATCATTGTGTTACAGAGCTATTAATCCTAGAGCTTTCTTAAGAAAGCATATACAATGCGTTAAATGTTAGAAATTTCCAATTGACACGACTCTCTTCAAATAGAGAATACGTTTCATTCTGAATTTGTCAAGGAAAGTAGCTTAATTTAAAATTAGTAAAGTGAGAGGCTGGTGGTGGGTATTGTTAGGTAGTCAAAAAAAGGAGTTGGTCAATTGGACAAATTTAATTAAAGGAGGAAGGAGAGTAGGAGAGTTCACCAACTTCCAATCATTTTCAGCCAACCAAACCCCTCATGTCTCTCTTGTTTTCTTCTACTATAAATTAAGCCATTTTCATCTCTACAAAAGCAGGTTGCTTGCTTTTACTTTAAACACTTTTTATCTATTTCAGAAACAACAAGATACTTTAAGCAGTTATCAATGACAAGCAATGGAGAAAATAGTAGACACCAAGAAGTTGGACACAAGAGTCTCTTGCAAAGTGATGCCCTTTATCAGGTAAATTAAAGGTCACATACAAGATATTAATTAGTAATTACTAACATGTTGATCCTAATGAATTGTTTGATTTGTGTTTGAACAGTACATTCTTGAAACAAGCGTGTACCCGAGAGAGCCTGAAGCCATGAAAGAGCTAAGAGAGATTACTGCAAAACACCCTTGGTAACAACTCATTTTCTCAATTTAGTTCATCCAATTGGATACTTAAAATATTGTATGCTGATATCTTTCTTTGATGGAAAAAACAGGAACCTTATGACCACCTCCGCCGATGAAGGGCAATTCTTGAATATGCTTCTCAAACTCATCAATGCCAAAAACACAATGGAAATTGGTGTTTTTACTGGTTACTCTCTTCTTGCTACTGCCATGGCTCTTCCAGATGATGGCAAGGTAATTAACAAATCATAATTGAACTTCATTAATTATAAATAGTAGAGTACTAATTTGCTAAAATTGATGATTCAGATTCTGGCCATGGATATCAACCGCGATAACTATGAGATTGGTCTTCCAGTGATTGAAAAAGCTGGTCTAGCTCACAAAATTGAATTCAGAGAAGGCCCTGCACTTCCTGTTCTTGACCAAATGATTGAAGATGTAAGTAGATAAAATCTCATGAATGAACTGATAACTTGTGTATGATTGCTGCTAATGTTGATGATTAACAGGGAAAATATCATGGATCATACGATTTCATATTTGTGGACGCTGACAAGGACAATTACTTGAACTATCACAAGAGATTAATCGACTTGGTTAAGATTGGTGGAGTAATTGGCTATGACAACACCCTATGGAACGGATCGGTAGTGGCACCACCTGATGCACCACTCAGAAAATACGTTAGGTATTATAGGGATTTCGTATTGGAACTCAACAAGGCCTTGGCTGCTGATTCCAGAATTGAAATCTGTCAGCTTCCTGTTGGTGATGGCATCACCTTGTGTCGCCGCATCACTTAAAATATATCCAAGAATGGAAGGCATCACACTGCTTTAGAGGATTTATTATCCCTTTTTGAAATTCCCCTGTTTCGAATCATTCATTATTTTGTGTTTTATTTTTAATTCTGTCTTTTCTGGTAAAGGGTGGTTGTCTATGTATTTTACAATGTATAATTTCATAAATAAGAACAAACATGTACCTATTAAGTTCAAGTAAATTAAGTTTCAACATGTCATGTGGTACTAGTTATACAAAATGCTCAAATGCTTAAAAAATAAAATAAAATATCAAACAGATTCTCAATTTCAGATTAACCAGGTCGGGGAGGATTGGGATTGGGATTGAGCTTCACTAGGAAATTGGAAATAAGACGATATTTTGGGCTTCAGAGTAACCCATTTTCTCTGGGCCCAGCCTAGCTGAATTGTAGGTCCAATACTCAGTGGACTCAGGACTGTGATTTAATTGCAACTGTCCCAACATTTAAATTGAAGATGACAGTTGTGGTACAAAAAATTGTGGTGTTCTATCACGTTTCTAACACTATGTTTTCTCTACAAAAAAATCTGCCTCTCTCCGAAGAAAAAAGTTACATCATACGACTGTACAAGTGAACTAACAAAACGTGTTACCTAAAATGAGATACAAAGACTAACATTTTGTTTGTCGTGTATCCAAGATTCTAGTTAAAAAAAAGAGGAACTTTCACATAGTCACTCAAAATTAGTTTAATTACACTCCAGAGCTATAGTTTGCTAATTACTATTCGTAGCTACGTGTATAGGAAGGAGAGTGGCGAGCAAGACTGGAAGAGGGAGGAGAGAGGGCAGAGAGTGGGAGAGAAGTGAATTGTATATGTATATCGGTTAGATAATTGTATATTATACATATGTATTTGTATATTATGGCGAGAGAGATTGGGAAAGGGAGGAGAGAGGCGAACAAGATTGGGAGAGGAAGGAGAGAGGCGAGCGAGATTGGGAGAGGGAGGAGAGAGGCGAGTGAGAGAGGACAACAATTTGCATAATTCGCATCTCGTTTGCATAATTCGCAGGTACGTTTGTATAATTCACAGGTACGATTGTATAATTGGGGTAATATAAAATCTGAAATTATACAAATATAATAAAACTCGAAATAACGAATTAATACAAACATAAACGTATGAACTTTAAACAATTATTCAAAATATATTATACAAATTACATTATATAAATTATATTATACAAAATCCAAAAACTACACGTTTATACAAACTTAAAAAATTA
Organism: Solanum tuberosum; assembly: GCF_000226075.1. Taxonomy (NCBI): domain Eukaryota; kingdom Viridiplantae; phylum Streptophyta; class Magnoliopsida; order Solanales; family Solanaceae; genus Solanum; species Solanum tuberosum. Next base: position 688,706 of record NW_006238937.1, on the reverse strand, counting down.
TACACAAAAAGATTGAATGTATATGATGACAAAACTGGAAAATCATCGTCATATACAAATACAAA
>NW_006238937.1:634966-679527 GCF_000226075.1 Solanum tuberosum | reverse complement strand
ATATAACCACTCAAAAATAGCCTAATTACACTCCATAGTTATAATTTGCTAATTACAATTCATAGCTACATATTATAGGGAGGAGAGTGGCAAGCGAGACTAGGAGAGTGAGGAGAGAGACGAGCGAGAGAGGGCAAAGAGTGACAAAGAGGTAAATCGTATATATATATCAGTTAGATAATTGTATATTTACATATGTATTTGTATATTTGGCGAGTGAGATTGGGAGAGGGAGGAGAGAGGCGAGTGAGAGAGGACAACAATTTGCATAATTCGCATCTCGTTTGCATAATTCGCAGGTACGTTTGTATAATTCACAGGTACGATTGTATAATTGGGTAATATAAAATCTGAAATTATACAAATATAATAAAACTCGAAATAACGAATTAATACAAACATAAACGTATGAACTTTAAACAATTATTCAAAATATATTATACAAATTACATTATATAAATTATATTATACAAAATCCAAAAACTACACGTTTATACAAACTTAAAAAATTATACACAAAAAGATTGAATGTATATGATGACAAAACTGAAAAATCAAAGGGAATCATCGTCATATACAAAATACAAACAATCGTATACAAATACAAATCAAGCAAAGAATTGTTAGCTGCGAATTATACATATACAAACGTGGCTAATTATACAAACTCGAAGTCAGCCCACATAATTAATGTATGATGTTAGTCGCGAGTGATAATTATAGCAACCTATAGCTATGATGAATAATTGAATAGTATAAATTTACTTAACCGCGTAATTTTCTCTTAAAACAAGTCATGTTGTTTACTTTTCTCTTGAGCCAAGTTGACGAATGTAAAAATCCCGAGCAAGCACGGAACCCAATATATATTAGGCTACATATGTCACAAATAATGGTAGGGCAGCAATTAGTAAAAGAGTTGTTAATATATAGACACCTATATGCGTGTGTATGCGCGCTATTTATATACTTTTACAGAGGTTTGTTTCTATAGGTGGTAGTTATCTTGTCGTTCTTAATTGTTGTTGCATCTGTGCGACACTGCAGTTGACAAAAAAACATGTTGTTCAGAGGAGAAGTGTATTAAGTAAAAATGGAATGTGATTAATTATGTCGCATACCTTGTTAAAATGTTGGGCATCATGCATATTGTTAAGAGGCAAAAAGAAGCAAGCAAAGGTTCACCTTGTGGCAAAAACTTTCTGAAAGATCAAATATGGAAGTAGGAACAAAGAAAGAATTTTAGTAATACAGAAAAATGGTGTAAGCAAACATAGTGGTCACAAAATTAATGTTAAACAATTTTTTGTGTGAATGCAAATGTATGGTGAAACTGTCAATCACAATACTACTTTCTTCAAGAAAGAAAGAGACAGCAAGGTACTCTAAAAGTAAGGATATAAAACATATCTAATGCTTTAGATGAATAATAGTTATATTCTGAGAAGCAATTAAAACTCTGTCAAAATCTTTTGCATTCTCATTTCGCCCATTTTTTATTTATTTAGGTTAGTAAGATAATACACTTCAGATGATACTCATAGCTAGAATAAATCTCATACAATCCATCAGCATTGTCATCCAAAAAAAAACAATTAACTAAAAAAATGGGACTAAAGACTCAATTCCATGAACAAAGGGAAAAAAAGTAAAAATGAATTCCACATAGTAGAAATCTGAAACTCCAAAATTGCATATCCATCAAAAACCAACATGGAAAGTAAATAGCATAGAAGACGGATCCTCTATGTATAACATGAAACAAAGAGAACCCATTAACTAAATCAGATGACAGGGAAAAAAAAGAACCTATTGGTTTCAAACCACATGTCTATATGTAAAAGCAATTAAACATATCATTGTCAAATTTTAAATTCACAATAAGCAATTGCTAAATTAAGTCCCACAAAAACTAACAATTTAACAATCGATAACACAAAAATTTCAAATTAATTCACAAAATTGTAAGTATTGAGTTTCATTAGGAATACTGCAAATAGTTATAATGGCTCAATGTCGAGTAAGGTAAGATCAACTATATTATGAATCTTCACTGTCCATATCGCTTCATTTAAGCTATGATATCATAGCCAATGTTGTAAACGATATTAAATTGAAAGACGACACCACCACCACCACCAACAACAAATATCCTTCAATCTAGAGCAATTTCAGGTCGAATTTATGAATCTTGATTGCCCATGCCGCTTTGTTTAACTATCGACAAAAGCTATTACCGTACTATCAAGAAAACGAATGTAACCAAGACTTAAATTATGTTTCTGGTGGTGGAGCAAAACTAATGAAAAAGATAAGAGTGGTAACTGAAGATATAACCTGCAATTGAATGTTGCATACTGCCCAAAATAGTAACCTTTCTTCACCGGCAACCTGGTACATTTTTATAGTTATCTACAAGTGATTAAGGAAATAAAATGTAAGCTTCAGTTCCAAAATCTAACTTGTACTTGATAATAAATATTGTCAACCTGCTTCACAATGAAATATTCACGCACATAGCAGATAAAGAGTCCCATCTTTAGGTCTAGGTTATTTGATACTCGTAGAAACTTGTGTCCATATCCACTGTCAAGATACAAAAGAAATTAAAAGATATTATTGAGTGACCATTTTAGTCAGACACAAAAAATACTATATTGAAATTCACTTCTTTGCGATTGTTCAAGTCAAACACACAAAAAATGACTTTTTTTTTTTAAAGATTCTTTGAGTGACACTAATGATCTTGATTTTTCTAATTTTCGGTAAACTATTTATCTTAATTTCCGCCCTAATTTGAATATTTCTCATGTAGAAACCCAACATCATCAACCGATATAAGTAAATGTAAAATAAAAAATTTATGAATGTATTCAACCAAATATAGAAATTGAAGGTAAAATTTAAAAATCAAGAGGAAATCGAGAAAGAAACATAGGAAGTACCTTAAGATTGCAGCAATATCCTTGTGATGAAAGAAAACTGCCCAATTTTTGTTTTGATGTAGTAGAAGAGAATATGATGAAGGTCGATGAAAGAGGCAAGGATGCCAGCACAATAACCACGTGGAATGAAATGGAGAAAGGATAACAAATGAAATGACAAAAATGCCCATAATCAATTAAACATATTCCCCATATTAGCTTTAACCCACTCTTCTAATATAGTAGAAAAAAGAATATTATAGATAGAAATTCATTGTTTATAATATATTAAACTTGCAGAAAAATATTCAAAATATTGCGGGTAAATTGAATTTTGTCAGTCCCAAAATAAATAACTAAAACTTCTTCTGATATTTTCCCGGCGTAATTATTTTTGAAACAAGAAAAAGGAATCAAGTCGTGTTACTTTACAAAATAGAGGACCATATCATATATTTGTAATACTCTACTAATAAAAGGAAATAAATAAATACTAAGAAAAATAAGAGTTCCTTGCAAAGAGGAAAGGCAGCCCATAACCCACGTGTAATGCCCAAACTCAGTCGACACACGAAAGCTAAACGTAACGCTATTAACGAAATAAAAAGTCAAAGCTGCCCTTCTGAGTTATGAAGATTACGCAAAGACGCAATACTTCATATTTATCAAAAATAAAAAATTAATACAGTTACTACTAAATAATTTCTTATCTAACTGTAAGAATAGTCTTCTAGTAACTTTTAATGTACAAGTCAAATGTAAATTAATTTTTTTTTTTTTAAAAAATAAAACACTAGAAAAATATTTAAAACAGCAAATCCAATATGCTTTGTAAGTTTAAGTTAGTTAGGTAAAAGAAAATTTAATTTTTAGTCTGGCAGTCATCTATTCACATTAGTAGTACAAAATAATGTTCTCATATTTGGACTAAAATGACGAACTAGTTTATTATTAGTAGATTTTATTAACCTACTAATCTGATTCAGTTACAAGTCGATTTTTTTATGAAGATTCTAAAAGCTACTGCATCTAGAAAAGGCATCGTAGTACATTGAAAAAGTGAATTGACATGACGAAAAGATGACCACATTTTATTTTCATCCTCTTCTTTCTCTCTCCTACTTGTACGATTTTTATGTATACTATTCCTCTGTTCCACAGCTTACATAAACCACGACTCCTTCCCCTTTTCTTCTTCATCAAATTTGTTTAATTTTGAAGTTATTTCTGTAATTTCGTTTTTTTTTTGTTTTGGTTATAATTTGATTCTTCCATCATGAAAAGAAAGGGGATTGAAGAATTAGATGATCAAAACAGGCCGATTGATAGACTCCCCTTTGACCTCTTGGCACACATTTTTGCTATGCTTACTTGTTTCAAGGATTTGGCTCAGTTAATTTCAGCTTCTTTTTCTCTTTAACTTTTTCCCTTTTTGTTTAATTTGGTTTTTGGGTTTATTTGTCGTTTTTTGGTACTTGTTGTAGGACCAGTGCTGTGTGCAGGAAATGGAGACAGGGGGTGAAGGAGTCGTTAGCTAGAAGAGAAAAAATGAGTTTTTCTGGCTGGAAAGTGGATGATGATTCAACTACTCGCCTCGTGCTTCATGCTTACAGTCTCAAGGAACTTGACATGTATGTATGTATGTATGTATATATGACTTTTTGAGTTTATACCATTAGTTTTGTACTCTATACTTGTTCCAAGTTAGTTTGTTTATTTTCTCTGATCGCATACTCTTTTAACTAAAATATAGATGGTTGTGGTACATTTGATGAAACACTATTTTAAAAAGGGGGAAAATGATTGAATCAAAAAGGATTTTGAGGTATCTGAAATGAGAATGCTTTATAGTAGTAGTAACAGAAAATTCGAGTGATTTTCTTGGACTAATTAACTTCAGTAAGACTTGTCGAATCTTTAATTTATAGCCATGTTTAGACCATTGATGGTCTTCTTTTCAACTTTTGCAATCAGAGTAATCAATTGCTCGTGTCATCTATCTTAAGTAAGATAAGCAACACCTTTTAACTTCTGAAAATCTGGCTAGGTCTAGACTGTGTGCCATTAATAGATTCACCACATCGTCTTACCTGTAAGCTGCTCGCTCTTTGTGTGTTGTACTGTTCTGACTTGTTTGCTTTCTTCAGTTCGAGGAGCCGCTGGGGTTGTCAAATAACAGATCGTGGGCTGTACCAATTGTCAACTGCTAAATGTGTTAGCAATCTATCATCACTATCTTTATGGGGAACTACTGGGATCACTGATACAGGTGTTGTTCAACTGGTATGTTGTCCTCATTGTTTATCGTATCCTTGATTTGTGATATTAAGTAGGTGTAGTTAGATGTTATTGTTTTAGAGGCTTATGTCTATTGTTACCATATTTACTTGAAAATCTTTTGATAATAACATTTTGAACTTTCACCCCTTTAATTTTATGGCTTTGCATGCATATGTTTTGATTCCCCGAATAAGGAATATGTTTGTTAGGAAAAAAGGCTGATGGCTGAGGAGCTGGAGCTATCTTGTTACCTCAATGTGTACTTAAACAATTGCTTTTAGAATAGGAAAGAGCATCATATATTAATTAGAAAAGAGAGATTTCTTCACCTGTTAAATCTGCCTGTACTTTTCGGTGAAATTAGCTGCTTATGTATAGTTCAAGTAGACTGTTGCCTCATTTAGTTTTGGGTTTTCTGATAGATCTCCAGAGCTAATTCTCTACAGCATCTGAATATTGGTGGTACATTTATAACAGACACATCCTTGTTTGCTATTGCTGGTAGCTGCCCACACTTGAAGGTAAGTCTCTGAAAATTCCACACCTTAAGGTCGCATCACCAATTCACGCTAGTGTTTACTTTTTCCACTGTAATAATAAGATATAACTCGAAAATGTTTGATTCACGGGATTTTTAAGATACGAATACTTGTCCATCTCTTTTGCAGTCTATTGTGCTGTGGGGCTGCCGTCATGTAACTGAGAATGGGCTTCTAGCTTTGGTTAATAAGTGTCGCAAACTAGAGTCTATCAATGCATGGGGCATGAGGGTTACCGTGGACTGCTTTGTTGGCCTACTCACTATTAGCCCAGCTCTACAAATAGAACCTAAAGGAATGCTGCCTAATATTGCTGTCTTTTGAGGAGCCTTTAAGTTCCTGTGTGACCTTTGTCTTTGAAGGGCCATCCACCTGAATTGTTATTGCATTATATCTTGTGTACAGCTTGTCAATTGTTTCATTGACCAATAATGCTTTGTACAGATTGCTTTTCTGCTTCTCCTTTGTATTTATTTGGACATTGCCTGCTGCAGGGCTTCTGAAAAGTTCCGATCTGCTAGTAATTATTAAAATTCCATTTCTCCTTGTCAGATGGTTCATTTGGAATCTAAAATCCTAAGAATTTCTGCAGTGTTCATTCCAATTCATAGAGATTTCGTCGCACTGAAGAAGTATCACATGATAATAAACTTATATATTGTAGTATTAAAGTGGTCTAAAATGTGACTACTTTAAATTCTAGTTTAATTTTCAGACCTGGAGAATGGCTACACTAAATAATTGTGATGGTGGTGACCAACATTGAACCAAAGGCAGAAACTTTGGAGAGAAGAAAAAGATTGCATGATCGACAACATCATTTATTACACACAATTAATACTTGATGAATTGACCTGGAAAAAAAGAAGAAGCTGAAGAGAAGATAATAAATGAGGTGTCAGAGAAAAGTTTACTAATACATAAAAAGTTTTACTTATATCCATTGATTATATAAAAGCTGAAGCATTTTAACACTCTAGGTAGCAACATGAGGAACTTAACATTTTCATACTGGATATTAACCAAAATTCACTCGAAGAATAAGACTACCATTGTCATCATACCAAGGGGAAAAAACTGGCAGCTAGAAAATGACATGGGATGTGATAAAAGTACCTGTCACATGTTGATACTCTTCTACAATCCCTTACCTACTACTATATCAAAATCTCCTATAAAATGACAAGTTCTTTTTTACTAGGAAAACGTCAAGCTGAATGTTCATCATCTCTGAACATGCCGAAGTGGGATTCTAGTGTATACTGTACCTATTCCGACTCCATAATTCTACACAGGAAAATATAGTAGATATCGAGCATCCGTGGATGAAACTCATGTAAACTTCTGCTTGGAACTCTCTCTTTTTCTTCTCATAATAGAAACAACATCATTACAGATGACAATGAAAATAGGTATACAGTACTGGAAAAATGGATTGCTGAAGCATGGCCTGTTAATTGCACGGACCCTGAAAACATTCCAGCAGTATTGGTTGCTGTTGGAGCTGCATTCGCTGCAGTAGTATTCTTACAAACTCCAAAATGTACCCCCGCCTGCAAAAAAAGGAAGTCCATTTAAGCACAAGTTCTAAAATGTTATTTTTGTAACAACTTTGAGGCTGCTTCCTAGTCAATACAAAAAAACTCAAGTACAACCATGTTTTCTTTTCCCTCAACTTCAAGTAAATCTTCCAGAACAGTCTATTACTCAAATGTAAACTATTCCCTCGTTCCCAAATTGAATGTCAACCTTTACTTTAGAAGGCTATGATTAGTCCAAAGGGCGGCGGGTCACACGCGGATTTCTCGGTTATAAAATTAAAAAAATAAAATGGTATGCTTCAAAAATATTACACAGGGGCCTATTTTCACTCATCTTAATCCAGCTTTTCTTGATTCTGTATTCTGAAAAGGAAAAGTGAAACTATGGCCTCATGTATGCATGCCTCCAATACATCATAAACAACTCATTATTTCAACTTTTCTCTAAATAACAAAGTTAAGCCAAGCTAAGACATTTCAGTTGGAACCAACAGAATGATAATGAGGCATGGTCAGACATGTCATCTGAGAACAAACTGTCAAGTATGTGGTTGGTTTTTATATTGAGATATGTACTTCTTAAAGGCTGCTGCTGAGAATCTCAGTGATGACCCTATATTTCTGAAGAATTGTTTGACCAACAAAACTCTTTAAGCTTAAATCTACATATAATAGATCCCTCAGAATGTTTGCAATATCCATGAAGGCGAAAGCAGTTTATCATAATAATAGCTAATGAAGCTATGTAATCAGGTCAATGTTAAGGAATTTTGTGGGTTCAATCATGCCAATGTCCTTCCAGCACAAATCTTCCAAATTTTATCAAAGATTAGTATCAAAAGATCACGTCACTCATCAAAGTCGTGTTTAAGATCAGATCTTCCAGGGTTGTCATCATATTGCACGTTTTTATTTTGAGACATAGGTTACAAAGGAGACTAGGAAGGAACATCCTATATCAGAACTTTTTGACCATATTTAGGCAAAGATGGTGCCAGACTGCCAGTCAACTCTCCTGCTGATTGCTAAGTTATATTTTTATCTATTCATGCGAGGATGTTAACTATCATGGGCTAGCCTCACCACTTCTATCATGAATAATACATCAAATTTGTTTAAATTCACAGAAAAAGAAGCTGCAATCGATGTTTCAAGCTTCTGTGATCTGATAAATCATATAAGTAGCATGCTATTTCTCATCTACAAGCTTTCTTCAAAAGCTATTTCTAATTGTGGACTTTAACTTCTTTTTTTTTGGACAGACTTATGTTACTTTTTCTACTGCCGTATGGAAAAAAAATGTGTCACCTACGGACCACATAATTCAAACTCAGACTCAACTTAAAGAAATTCAATCATGGTTCTTCCTCCTATCTCTCTTCATAGAGTGAACCTTTGGCACATAGACACATGTTTACAACTAAAGCAGTTATCCAAATATCGAATATTTGAGAAAAGATGGGAAAACCTGGCATGCCGTGACAGTCGGGCAACCACATAGTGTCCGACCGTTCATTTGATCTAAAACATCAAAAACTCCTCCCCCATCACTTCTCTGCAGGATTTTGTTTTTCATCAGTCAATGTTGGAAAATATTTAGTAATTTTGCATAAGCATCAGTAAGCAGTAAATATTTTAATACCATGTAAAAGTTTACTGCCACATAATTGGGCATCATGTTGCCTGCTGCTTTGTAACAGGCACCAACCGTATCAACAAATTGAGTTGAATGCTCTTTGCAGGCTCCATCTTGTACGGCAACTGTGGGAAAGTAATTCATTAGAAACAGAGAGGCACTTCTGGAATTAAGTGCCTTTGATTCCTTACGACTGGAGCATGAGCCAGGCACCACTCCGGGGTCTCCAGCTGAAACATTATTACCACATATGATTGCTAAAGAATCAATCCACAAACCAGAATCACCAAAAAGGAGCACACTGATTTAGTACTTACGCTCATTTTCAACCATGTATCTCCACTGATAAGCAATTCCTTCAGCAGCTTCCTTGGAAGAGTCAGAAGTAAAAACCAACAAACGATAATTTTTTTTAACCATATCATTCACGGTGGGCCAATCATCACCCTTTCTCGGCATCTTAGAAACAGGAAACCAATACTTGCCCAACCCAGCATCAGCAAATACCCTTGTTAAACCCTTTGGGGAATGCACATAATCCTCAATTATGATGGTGACTATTTCTGTAGGATTTGCGCTCAAAAATGCCTCCACCTCTTTCAAAGTGTTAATTGCCGGTTGCTAGAAAGCACATTTTACGTATTAACATCAGAATAGCTACTCAAAAGCAATCTCACATCAAAAGAAGAGAGGGATTGTATAACATTACAAAGGCAGTGAAGTTGTAACATTGGCCACGAAATGAGTGACAGAGCCATATATCGTTCTCGAAATCGTACATATCCAGCATCAATCCCCTCACTCCATTCTAGGAAGATACATAAATTAAACAGAAATTGTGTAAACAGCATAAAAACTCATGTCCTTGAACAGAATGACGAAGAGATGAAGGTAAATCACAAATATAAGAAGCCACATACTCTCAATTGGTTTGTGACAGTGTCTTCTTGATTATAGAATGTAATTCTCTGAGGGCCTGTCAATAATGGTGCATTTACCATTGAAAAGGCATTATGGGTCACCAGCCACGAGTATTTGTTGAAGGGCAATCCACTGATCTGCTCATCGCCAAGTCCAAAAAGAGAACAAAAGCATTTTACATCATCCTTACTCAAAAACAACAACAATAGCATACCCAGTGTAATACCACAAGTGAGGTTCGAAGAGGGTAGAGTGTTTGCAAACCTTACCCTAACCTCATTATGAGATAGAGAAGTTGTTTCTGATAAAACCTCAGCTTAGAAAACAGAAATTGCAGAGGAGAGTAAAGAAAGTTAGAAAGAAGGAGCAATAAGCTTACAATGGAAGTGGATTCTATAGCTTGCCCTCTGATGCAAAAGGGCTGATCCTTTCCCAATTCAGGGCAATTACCACAGTATAAAGAAGGCCCACAGTCCGTAGCCGAAGCACATGAATCAAGAAGCTGTAATATTCATGAAATTTCAGCTGAAACCCACAAATGAAAATTGAAAATTGCACGGATCTGCAAATGGGGTTCAAGAATTCATACAAGAATTGCGTATACAGACCGCAAATATTCAAGAAAATGAGTATTTATCCCCAACAATTCCTTGTAGCATAAGGTATATATCAAGAAATCAAGAAAGAGAGAGGAACCTGGCAATTCCCATTAGAACAAGCAGTTGAACAAATGATGAGTAAGCAGTGAACAGCTAAGTGACACAGTACCAAAATGAGGTAACCATTTGCGCCTCCTCCTCCTGTGCTGTGTCTTCTCCACATACTGTGCTTCTCCGAGAAACACGACAGCATGGGAGTAGTCAAGATATTGATTGAAAAACACTAGTCTTGATAAAACAAATATTGTCGCTTGTATAAAAGGAAAAGAAGAAAATAGAGAAAAGAGCAAAAGGCAAAAAGTCAAGAAATGAAAATAGTGAGTGAGATTTATGAGAGACGACGACAAAGAAGATGCCAATGTTTGTGCATCTCTATCCACTGTCTGCCAACTGCTAAACCAATTTTATTACTCCCTAGTCCTATATTGGTGGTTAGGAGTAACGTTTTATTTGAGGCGAGGCCAATTAGTGGATGCTAAAATCGACTAATCTCCAAGTTCAAAAATAACAAAATCTATAAATAACTAATTTTGTAGAGTGTATAATACTCTTGTTTCTAATTACTTGTTCACTTCTCCTTCTTTTAGTTATTCCAAATTACTTGTCAATTTTGACAAATCAACAATCTTTTTACCTATTATACCCTCGATTAATTATTTTGAAAAAGATAGAACTTTTTTAAAATCGTAAGTTTTTAATTCATCCACTTCATAATTAATAAGAGTAAAATGGTAAACTTACTATGTCAATAATTATTTTCTTAATAGGTGTGTCAATTCAAAAGTAGACAAGTAATTAGGGACAGAACGAGTAATAATTGTAAACAGACAGAAATATACAAACTGCATCCTTCATAGCAAACTATAACTATTCAGTCTTATTATGTCTATTATGTTTGTTATTTCTAAAACTTTCTCATAAAAAAATTACTTTCTTCCACCGTTTAATTTGCTGAGATTCCTTAAGTTGCTATTTTTTTATATTTTGATTTTCTTATAACGCACGCCGAAAATTACTAACATTGTCATAAGCTGTTGTAAAATGAACAGAATCTTGATTACCAATTTCTTATTTTTCACTCTCTTGTTATTTTTTAAACTTTATCTGCATGGTGATTTTGAGTATGAAGATGTCATAATTTTAATTAGTACTCAATTTTTGACACCCTAATTGAAGTCTGCACTTCAATCGTGCTAGTGCTGCCTAATATTATTGGCTCACTTTTATAGGAGTAAGTTCTAGTGGGGTTTCCTTTTCACGTGGTGGTGGGACACACTTTAATTTAATGGGACTTAATTACAAAAAAAAGGAGCAATTATTTCTCTTCAATGTTTCAAATGGGAACGGCGCCCATTTTCTGTACAACAACAGTTAGGTAAACCTATAATTAAGGGTGCCATAAAATTATGAAAAATAAAATAAAATAATGACTCACCCAATTCTTATACATATTCTTAGATTGACTCGAGTAATTTTGTCTAAATATTTTTAAATAATATATTTTTATGGTACATATTTTTTTATATTAAGGAAAAATATTTTATTAAGTACTTAAATAAATTATAAAAAAAATAAATTTTGTATTTAAAATTTAGTAAAAATTGAGTAGATTGAGTTATGACCTAATTTTTAGCTCATTTCAGCTTAACCTGCATTACCTCATATAACGTTGAAGAGGATCAATGTCCCACCCATTTATCAGCTCAATCACTTTTGACATTTTCAAATTTAGCTCAATCAGTTCATTTTGACACCACTCCCTATATATAATGTTCAAAACTCCCTAATGCGTACACGAAATTCAACATGACGCTTCAAACACAGAAAAACACTCGGCAATTTAATTATAAACACGTAGAAGTTGTTAGGCTACAGGTGAGACATGAGGCCAGCATCGACTTCAACAAGGTTTACATGAGTTTGATTAAATTAAGGATAATCCGCTGCTTCATTTACACCAAACTATATTATATTATCAATAACTGGAGAATAAAATAAGGTACAAACGTAATTAGCAAATCATGGCTAGGTAATAGAACTTGAAAAGTGCACAAACGTAATGTATTTATAATTTGGTGTATCGAGTGCAATTTTTTTAAAAAAAAAATCATTGCCGTCATCTATCACATGACAGTAAGAAACATGTTTTTGCAGCAGATATTATCAGCGAGAAATTCATGCCATAGCCTTTATTTGCGATAAGAGATGATTTCCACCCAAATTTAGGCAACTCAATAAGAGCTTAGTTATGAAAATCAAATGTTTTTTATTTTATTTGAAATTTTTAAAGTTGAAACTGGAGTTGTGTATCGTGATACTTTGTTAAAAATTTATTTAAAATATACTTTTTTTCTCATCAAACATGCATTTCCCTCGAAGACAAAAAAAACACTGTTAATCCTTGTAAATTGTTCGTCAGTGCTATCAACAACTATATCATGTTCATACTCTGAAAAATTCTCACCACTCCCGCCAATAAATTATGTAACACAACAAGCAATTACAATCCTAATTTGTGTGTCTACATCATGATTGTTCATGCCTTGCTGTAATATTCTAAATTACTTCTCCATGATCCAAATGTTTTTCAATCACATTGCACAAAAATGAATGCCTACAGTAGTATTATAGGCATTCATTTTTGTGCAATGTGATTGAAAAACATTAGGATTGATACCTTCCCAAGCAGCTGCAATAAACGTAAACCGCATATCAAAATCACATGCACAAGGGACATTTTGCAAAGTTAATCCTTTGTGGTGGTTAAGACATGCCAGCTGCTTCTTTCTTTGGAGCTCCCCTTTACATATGTCTCATCAACTGCACCCAACATAATTATACCAAACACGAACATAGAACTGTTGAAGCAAGACAAACAGATGGATATAATCAGCTTTTCAATTAGTCAACAGTATAAAGAAACTAATAGAAAATATTGCACTCTCCATTTATAATCTTACAACATTGAAAATTAAAGACTTCTCAAGTATTAACAGTAAATGCTGAATTGATAGCTTAAAGTAAAGCCAAAAACAACTACTATGTCAAATCTTTAGATGTATACCGGACATAGAAATGTTGGTACCAGTTGACTAAATGCTTTAGCGACTCTTCTAACGTGTCAATTAATTGTCTCAAACATTCACTTACCAGCGATGAGTTGTTTTGTTTTATCATGTGGAACATGCATCTGAAACTAGTGTAAGACAAAAGCGGCTATTATCCGAAACTGGAACATGCATTGTTGGATGGTCGATTGGCAACAAACTGTTTGGTTTTATCATGCGGATAAGCCGACAAAATGTTTCAAGTTAGAAACTTGTAGATTCATATATACACGTGATATCCCCAAAGAAGATCAACAACCCAAGTCATACCAATCCTGGATGTATGTTGCTGTGTGCAAGATAACGACCTATGTTATTGGCGATCTATTCACACTGATCAGAAACTACAACGCATACGATGTAATCCTCAATGTCGTGTCTGACTCAGTGACACTACTGGATAGGCTCATATTATTTCCATGGACACATAAGCAACCTTCGAAAATTAAAAGAATACAATGTCAATACTAATAGTACTGGACCAGATAACCTAACGACATGCACAAATAATGAAACATGACTAAAAGAAATATCATGATACAAATGAAGATATTACTGAGCATCCTACACCAAGAAAATTTTTCCATAGAGAATTGTTACACATAGATAATCATTACACACGTATAAAGTTGGCATTTCTTCGCAATAGAGTACAACATAACCAATTAGAACCACTATTTTCTCAAATTTGTCTGAGGTTCTCAACCCACTGAATTTATCATTTTCTGGCCATATGGACAAACATCTTGCAAAAGCCGCGGTCACGCAAGTGAGTCACAACCAAAGAAAATTGCTCATCATCAATACAAAAAAATTTCATGATATATTGCAATTGGGTAAATGACGACTTGCTCAAAGTAGATATCCATGTCAAAAAACTATTTTGCTTCCACCTTGTCTTTCTTCCACTTCGTATGTTCCCTAAAAGATTCATGTATGCTGTCAATAGCTGTAGCACGACCTTTTTTCGACATGTAGATGAGCCATCATCAATTGCCATAGATTGATCAGTCATAGTCCACTTTCCTGTCCCAGTACCACTACTTCTGACATGCGTATGCCAAATACCATCAGAGTACTCATCACAAGATAGAGGTTCTTTACCCACTCCAGTTGCTTCATTTGATTGTTGTGTGAAAACAAGCATGGTAATGTTTATGTTTTTTCTCTTTTTCCGTAAAACATTGAAAACAAAATGTTAGCTCAATGTGCAAAAATAGAACATACATACTTTCACACCTCTAGATAACTTACCAATACATGATCCGCCCAAATATCAGATGACGAGTACCTCAGTTATTTTCAGGATCCTAACCATATCCAGAGCAACCTTGAAGGATGTCCTCAATTTTTCTTTTTGTTTCTATCCTTAATCTGTTGCAGTTGAACTTAATTGGGTGTTTGTCATATGTTTCTTACTTGCCAGAGTTCATCCAAAACTCATCTATAACTTCCCTCCAACGTGGACCATTAAGGGTAGAACCATTAAATACATACTTCCTCGCATCATCATGTAAGATATGGATTAGAATCATTGCCTTGTCTTTTGTCCATTTGTCGGAGTTTGAACCATGTGGTTTGCTCATAACAACAATAAAAGTCCCTAAAAAGAATGGGTCAATGTAGATAATATGTTGTTGGAAAAAAGAATGAGCCAATAAAAAAGCAAAGCCCTTGAAGTAACAGTAAACTCTTTCTTAGAAAGAGATGATAATGATAATCATAGAAGAGCTCCTCATCTATCCCAGGCAGACATTGTATCTGGCTGATAATGGTAATTATAGAGGAGTTCCTCTCCTGGACAAATTCTTTCTTTGGCAAATATATCAACTCTGTGACACCAGCCGCCATAATAACCTGTCAAAGAGTTAATTGAGCATTATTGAATCTACCATAGACAAACCAATCCAGGGAATGCCTACGAAAATTTCAGCAATTACCCTGGGGTAGCAGGGACTGGTTTGCGATCTTCAACTTGTCACTCTTCCACCAATAAGCATCATTGTATAAACTACATGTACACAAGACAAGTGATTCACGTAAGACTACAGCTGAGGCCCTACCCTATGGAGTAACTTAACAAGGTATGAAGGGCAAGTTGCTTCTCATGCCTGATCCTTTAAATTGAAGAGAAACAAAGAACTTTCACGATTCATAAATTATTCCAGGCTTATCAGCTTCATGGTGTGACATTATTTCACCAGTATGCTCCCCAAGGTTCTCATGCTTTCCATCACCATTCTGTTAGTAATGCTAAACATGAGCCCAAAAATAACAAGGATATAAAGACAGAAAGAAAAAGCTTAACACTGTTCTTAGAGATTAGCTACAAGAAAGCACCCCTGCCAGACACATCAGATCTTCCAAGAAGAACCTGCAAATTAGTGTAAGGAATTACAATTAGCCTAAAGCTGGAACTATCCAACCTTCATTTCTACCCTAGACACTACCAGAAAGTAGGCCTACAACGACATTTAAATATTGACATGTATATTAAATGTTATAAAATTAATGACATTTGATTAAAAATATTTAAGTTATTGGGACTTTTAATGCAAATGTCACAATATTAGTCGGCATTAAGTGACATCTACAAACAAATAGAGGAAATTTTCTTACATTTATAACTTTAAAGTTTTACTAATGGAAAGTAAAAAATATCAGACCATCTACAGTTCTCTTAGAAAAATGGAAAAAGAGAGTACTCTAGCATTCTTCTCTCAAAAACACAAAAACCCTAGCATCTCAACCCTCAGTGGCAGTGATGTCAACTGGACTGTTTTCGCCGGTGATTGTTTTCTTTGGAATCTTTTAAAAAGAGAAGCAGGAGCTCTGTTTTATCTTGCTGCCGATAGATTCGACTTTATCAGAAGATAGTTTTTGTTGATTGGAATCTAAAGCAACACAGAAAGCGTACAGGGAATTTCCTTTTGGACTTACTTCATATCCCTTTCCAGCACACCGATCAATTTCTCAAAGTTCAGAGTCGCGCTCCATTAGCAGATATGCGGATCTTACCTGGTCATAGAGAATCAGGAAGTGACATAGACACAACAATGGATAATCCTCATATGTTCTGATCAAAGAGTACTACATTTTTGGGCAAGTGCTTACCTCTATTTAGTTCTGTTTTGTTCACTCATCTGAATTTCTAATTTAAATGCGGTTGAAATGGTTGTGTTTTTTTCTTTTACTATAATGTTTCTTGAAGATTATCAGTTGAACAACATTATTATCCTCATTTAAAGATTCCTCCTATACTATCTTTTAACATGTACTAGTATTTATGTATGGCCTTTTGAGATTTTTTGTGTCACTTTATAAAAGTGTATAATGTTGAGTTGGCACTTCAATATATTTTCACTTCTCATCTGGTTTTTATTGTTCTCTGTAAAACATTATCAATTTGGTCAAATCCGCTATTTCGTTAATGATCATCACTTTTAAAATTTGATCTACTTGCTCAGAGGGCATCTGCAACAGATAGGCAAGTAGAATGAACAATTTGAAATAGATTTTTTTTTTTGATGACAAGGGAAACCGCAGCTGCTACCCTTTGGGTGCGCACAGGGTAAAATAGATTAGATGCTTTCATCTTTCTGGACTACTTTTTGAGGGCATATTTGAGCTTAGTTCTTGCTTTTCAGTTATCTTTGTTTAGGGAGCGCATTACTCGTCTTCTCATGCATGATCTTTACGGTTCTTTCAATATTAGAATACTTTTTATTTTTACCCTTCCATAGGAGCTCCATTAAATAAGTTTAATATTCATCATATTCAAGAATTTAGGAACACCCATGTCTATAACAAAAAGCAACACACGTAGGGGTAGTTTGGTAGGGTGTATATATTAGTAATGTTGGTATTAATTATGCTTGCATTAATTATGATGAGACTATTTTTTATGCGGTGTTTGATTTGGTGTACTAAAAATAACATGCATTGCGTAATTTCTTTTGAAAAAATTGTTCAGAAAAATACCCTCCACAAATACGGTGGAAAAGGTTTAGAGGGGCAATTGTATCCTTAAAAATGCTAATGCATGCATGGAAACCTCTTGCATTGCTAATACCATGGTTTTTCATGTATCAATTATACATAGCATAATACCAAATAGAGTGTATAATGTATAGCTAATGCAGGTTGAAAAAGTGTACCAAACAAGGTATTAGTAATACACCAAAGTTAATGCATACAACTATTTTACTAATGCATCCTACCAAACGAACCATAGGAACAAAATGCAATTCATATGTTGGCTAGTTAAATAAGTTTAACATTCATCATTTTCAAGAATTAATATTTTCTTCAATTATTTTAGAATATATTCTTAATATTATTTATATAACTTTTAAGAAAATTATACTCATTGACCTCCTTCAAACTAAATTTAATTCTATAAAAAATGTTATACATGCAAGTAATAAGAATAAATAAGAACACAAAATAGTCATTACTCTTTCAATCTTTTGAATAAAAGAACATTAACTTGATGAGGCTTGGAGTTCCAAAGAAAACATAAGCATGGTTGCAGAAGAAGTTGTAGCAAACAAATTCTCCAACTTTGCTTAGATATCCTACTATTTCCCTCCTTTTATATTCCAAAGTCTGATTTTGAAAGAAGTTGTCATAATTCCTTCAAAGCATCGTGTAGTTGCAACAGGATTGTTGGGTACTCAACCTACCTAAGTTTAGATTTAAAGTTTTTGGAAGACTACATGTTTTAGATCTACCCTACATTTGCTCAAGGATTATTAGAGGCCAATCAGTTTAGTTTTCAGAGGTGATGGTAAGCTCTTGAATCTTTGGTTCTTTTTTATTATAATGGTAACACTTATTCATCTGCATTAATGGTGTGTTGGCCACGGTAAAACAAAAGTAGAAAGCCTATGTACATTTCACAAGGCTTCTAGAAAGTCTAGTATGGAGTTGGCCTCCTCTATACAAAATCCTTTAGACCAAAAATGCAATTCTTCTCAACTTACTGGATAGAATTGCTCTTATCTTAAAAACATCTGTTATTACTTACCATCCAAATGGTCAACCAAATACAAGTAGGAATAGCTCTCCACCATATCTTTTGCCTAACATTGCTCCCTGCTTGGTCTCAAGGAATCAGAAGCTCAAAAGTGTTCCCAGGCATCACCCATTTAAGGTTTCTAGAATGAGAAAAAGCTGCAAAAATTGTGAGGTATAACCACGGTGGATGAAGAGATAGCTGTTGTTCTCATCGGTGGCTTTGCATAAGAAGCATCTAGAGCTCATCTCTGAAGTTTCTCACGAGTGAGACAAGCCTTTCTAGCTACTAGCCAAGAAAAACAGTTGACCTTCAAAGGAACTTTGGCCCTCCAAATCTGCTTCCAGGGCCAATCTGTCTCATGTTGGCCCTCATTTCCAAAATAAGCATATGCTCCCCTGACAGTGTATATCTTCTTACCCCAATCATGGTGTCTTCAACTTCAGAGATATCACTCCTCCTTTCTATAGTTTGCAGAAATATTGTTTACCTCCATTTCCCAGTCATTGGGTCCTCCTCTGAGAGTGATGATCCAACCATTTAGATCCTAACCTCACTGATAGTAGCCTTTGGCCTAGAGGTAATACTGTAAATATCAGGAAAGCTATTCTTAAAGGTTCCTGCTCAATCCAGAAGGCAGTTCTCCTACCATTTCCAGAAGAGATGCCAAAATTTCTTGAAAAGTCTTCCCAGTGAGCTCTGATGGACTTCCAGATGCTTACTCCATAGGGTGTGGTGCCTGTTTTAGACTTAAGTGCACCAGTTGCACACTACTATCAGTGAATTTAGGTTCTAAATGAACGTATTTATTTCCTAGAAAAAAAGTACAAAGGTTGGTTTCACTATATTTCTGATTCCCTAGTTATGGTATTAAATAATAATGCTAATAACAACCAATCAAGGAAAAAAGATGCAGATATTTAGTTGTTCACATATGATATTTATGTTCTTTTCATGATACAATGCACTAGAAGCATCTATGATCGATTTGATTCATAGACTAATTTCACTTGAGTTAATTCTTCAAGTTTTTTATATGTTGTATCTTTCAACGTTTTAAACTTGACGAAGAAAGAACTTGAGAGGAAAAAAGTGTGAATGAAACGAAGAAGGAAAAACAAATATAAAAGGCAAGAAATAGGTGGGCCAATAACCAATATGAAATGGAAAATTCATTCATCTAACTTCTTTCCTTGTGCTACAAAGTAACAGAAGTCAACAAATTATATACAGCACTATTTGAAACTTTTTTTAATCTATTGTTTTGTTGTTCACCTTACTTGAGAACATAGCATGATACTTTTACCATAACAATATGTATTTATTTTGGTCCAGAACAATAATAATTATTTACAACGATATTTGCCACAAATTATAGTAGCTTGTAATATGTAATTTCAATTAGTAAAGAATATTTGAGTAGTTTGTCTCCCTCCGAATCTATGTGATTAGTCTCTAAATAGATAAAATAATTTTCTCAAGATCTTATTAACCAAGTTTCGGTAAGAAATCAAAAAAGGAAATAAAACAAATAGAAAATGAATATTGGAAGGTTGAGATAAGAGGCTCAAAGAGTCAAAATGAAAAATTGAACCATATGATATTTGAATGAACATTTTTGTGCCAATTTCCATTTACATTAGACAAGTGCAGTATCTACTTCAATGAATATTTTTTTCATGCTGTTAAAAAATTCTGGTTTAAACTTTGAGCTCTTGATTTCCCAATTATTAGGCCATCCTTAATAATGACCGGCATACCGAATATCGAAGATCAAATTCTAAAATTGAATTAGTGTGTTAAGTCTTTTTTTCCATTTATTATGATTATTCCATTTTACACATCATGCCAAGAGATTCAAATCCATAATTTTAATTTGATGGTTCAATTTTTAAAATTCTTAGCATTAATACATCGTATCTTTAAAATTATGGGTTAAGATCTAATATTATTTCTTTAAATTTTAAAGATTGCATTCTGTAACGAAGATATTAAATACCGATGAGCTCATTATGGAAGGGCTAAATTTGCCTACAACACTGAGTTGCTTGCTCATAAAACTAATAGGTAGAAAATAGAAATAACCAAAAAATAATAATTAGAAAGAAAAACATTTATGCATCAAACACCGTTTAATATATAGTTGCTTGATTTTAAGAAAATTCAAACTATTTTTCTCATTCAACCACTCTTATTTTCTTTTTATGTGGATATTAAAAATATGACACCTGAGCCTAACCCAACCTTAAAAGCTAGCTCATGAAGGGATGATTGTTCAAGTGCATATAAGCAGTTCATCATACCATTCCCCAACCAAAGTGGGATGTAGCCACACTAACACCCCTTTCACGCCCAGACCCAACTAGGGCATGGACCGAGAGTCTAAACGGGGATGAACCTGACACTAAAACCATGCAAGGATATGGGACATGGGCCTAAGTCAACCCCAAAAGCTAGCTCATGAGTGGAAGATTGCTCAAGTACATATAAGTACCATTGTGGGATCTAGCCACGCTAACAGGTACAAAGTAGGTTATATATGTTAGTATATCATAAATCGAAAGTAATGCAATTACGACTTTAAATTACTGAGTCAATAACCCATGATCATATTCAATGTTTATAAGATTTTGTAGTTTATTTGTGAGCCTCTTTAACGGACAATACATAATTGAGTGCTTCTTTTTAGATATATATTTGTGGTGTTCAGGCTAGCTTCTACGCACCTTGACTAATTCCATAGGAAACCTGCCACCTCCTACCAACAACAGGTACCAGATAACTCTATCCGCCAAGGCTAGGACGGATGAGAAGAAACCACCTAATTTTTTTGTTTTCGACTTCATTGACCAATATTGGTCACCTCAATTGTATAACAAAAGCGACGATTTTAAGAAAGCTGTACTTCTAATAATATTCGCTAAATGAAAATGTTCGTGTAAGTAACTAAAAGGATTACTGTTAACTTTTAATTACTTCCTAATTAATTTGCTTTTCATTTTATAACAAGGGTTGCGACATCAGTCACTTCCAATCACATACAAGAGGCTATCAAATTAACTAACACAATTAAATTGGAGAGGAACCACAGAAGTAGGTGCAGAAAGAGTGGAAGAAGAACATCTCTTTTTGTTCCAAAATTAGTTAGTTTTTTTTTTTTTTTGATAACCGAGCAATCTCCCAGTGACCCGCCCCTTTGGACCAATCACAGCCTTCTAAACTCGGCGGATAATGGGTCCCCCCTCCACCCTTCTCCACTTAAATATTGGCTTTGCTTTGCATGGTGTGGGCTTGAACCTGTGACCTAAGCCACAAATCCTCCACCTTTTGCCACTCGAGCTACGCCTTGGGGGCAAAAATTAGTTAAATTTTCCTAGAATGTTAAAAAGAACTCCTATTTGATCATATATAATCCCCATTTATGTTTTCTATGGTTAATGAAATTTGTAGGTATATTATTTTAATTTAGATGGTTATGATTTCATATAAAGTTAAAAGAAACCAATGACATTGTTTTATTGCCGAGATTACAGATTTCCGAGATAAAAGATTTTTATTGTTGGAATTAGTTGAAGATAACTTTTGTTTTTCAATATATGATCCATGTTTATGTCATCTATTGTTAACGAATTTGTAGGTATAATGGTATATTATTTGAATTTAGATGCTTATGATTTTATGTAAAGTTAAAAGAAACCATTGCTGATATTTGCAGGATGTATTAAAAATATTTGCATTAGTGTCAATAATAATTCAAAAAAATTCCAAACACTTTAAAGATGTCGCAAAAAATAAGCTAAAAACATATAATGCTGAAATTTGATAAAAGTCATAAAGAAATGTCATTATACGTTTAGCGACATCAACCAATATTTTGGAAATTTTAATGTGACATTTCACAAATGTCGTAAATTTTTAATTTTTTTTATAAAGGTGAAGTTGAAATGTCGTAACTATTTTACCGACATTTACTTAGATGTCAGAAAATTTCCGACATTGAAATTTGAGACCTTTATGGCAAATGTAAGACAAATGTCTTAATACAACATTTGTTGCAAGCTTACTTTCTTGTAGTGGGTGCCTCAGGCTTCCTTGCCCAGACATGTGGTGTATCTGGCGCATAACAATAATCATAGAAGAGTTCCTCTCCTGCACAAATTCTTTGTTTGGCAAATATACCAACTTTGTGATCTCCACCAGCCATAATAACCTGTCACAGAGTTAATTGAGCATTATTGAATCTACCATAGGCAAATCAATCTAGAGAGTGCCTACGCAAATTTCAGCAATTACCTTGGGGTAGCAATTTGGATCAGGAGAATGGTTTGCGAACTTCAACTTGTCACCTTTCCGATAAGCATCAAGCACACACTACATGCACACAAGACAAGTGATTTGCATCAGACCACAGTTGAGGCCCTACCCTAAGGACTAACTTAACAAGGTATGAACGGCAAGTCGTTTCTCATGCCTGGTCATTCAAATTGAAGAGAAATGAAGAATTTATAAGATCATAAATCTTTCCACGCCTATCAGCTTCATGGTGTGAGATTATTTCACCGGTATATTCTCCAAGGTACTCGTGCTTTCCAACACTTTTCTGTGAGCAATTCTAAACATAAGCACAAAAATAACAAGGATGTGCAGATAGAGAGAGAAAGAGCATAACTATTCTTAGATATTACCTTCAAGAAAGCACCCCATCCAGACACATCAGACCGTCCAAGAAGAACCTGCAAAAATTAATGTAAGGGATAACAACTAGCCTAGAACTGGAACTTGAAAACCTCCATTCTTACACTAGAGCAGCTCTAAAGTCTAAAGATAATACATGAACAGGAAGGGTGAGGAAGAAAAGAGAGCAGCACATTTTTAAAAGCCTCACAAGACCCTAAAGTGAGATGATACATTATTAAAAATTATCATTTATTCACTTTTGTCCATTACAATGTCTAATATGAATCAAAGGTTCAACTAAAAAGACTGGTTAATACCCGAACTTAAAATACGATAATGCCAAATTCAAACTTTATCCATCTAATTAAACTTTGAGAACAGAGGGAGGACATATAATAATCATTTGTCTTAGTGGCAACCTCTAACTTGGAATAAAAATAACAAACTACCCTTCACAAATAAATAGTGATAATTACCCTTTGATGTTGTTTGAGAAGAAGCTTCATGTTCTCGCAGTCATTATTGTCACCTCTTTGTGGAGGAATATCGAGAGTCCCATCACCACAGCTGCAAGAGCCAAATAACATAGACATGGAAGCTTTATAACTGAAAATGAAGGATATTAAAATGAACAAATTATGTGTTTTTTGATTCATTTACTAGTTATGTGGGTTTTATAACATAACGATTGTTTATATGTGGCGATTAATAATGAAGGGCTGTTAAAAGTTGGTTAATAATGGAGGGATTGTTATACAAGAATTACTTACTTGAAAAGCACATTTTGTCCTTAAAAGCTTAATCCCCATTGCTTATGCATGCATTTTTATTCCATATTATGTCCCGTGTATATAACAAAAATAGATTTCTGCATAATTTAGTACGTGTATTATTTAAAACTACCATCCAACTGTTGCATTAGTGATGAGATTGTTTTTCTTATGCAGCCAACCTCACACACTTGTTTTCTTATACAAGATTTTATGTCACGATTAACTACTCCAATACTACAACAAAAAGACCTTTTAACTCTTGATGAAACATAAATTGATGTCAACATTCACTCGAGCTTGAAAAGCTTGCTCCTCAGTTGTCACTCGCTCAGCAATAAATAATTATCAGCCATCAAATAAATCAATAAGGTTGGTCATTTTAGGGAGAGAAAAAGCTAGAGAAATGTTACATAGATGGTTTGGTTAAGTATGGTAGATGAAGATAACACGGTGAATTTGTCTTAATAGCTTATGCTTTTAGGAATCAATTGATCGCACAACAATAAAGTTTTGCATAACTAAATACAGTGTCTAATTTGCAACATAAAATTATGCTTTTTACGCTACAAGTAGACAGAAAATATTTGGAAAATCTTCAATGATTTGAGGGAAATCAGATGGGTGATGCCAATGCCAGGAAACACAAAGGAGTTAAGGAGACTAGACAGTTGGGATGAGTAGGAATTTTATCCAACCAGAATGAGAGATGGAGGATTGTCCCAACATGTATTTTGTAGGATATAGAAACCAAAGGTGTTTCGAGGATAGCAATGCAATATCTAGAAGTTGAAGATGAATTGCTTAAGCCTTTATTATTTTTGGTGTAAACAGGAATGTTAAGTAGAAACTAAAAATATTTTTGATGTTTTAGACTACATGTAAGAAACGAATAGATGGCTATTTTATAATTGTCTGTTTGGAAGAGTATATGGTTGGTATAGTATACTTGTTAATATATAGAATGTTACCATTATAAGAAAAACATAAAATAATGATTACTAACGTAATCTCGGAAAATTTTCATATAAACTTCTGCATAACCAATGTGGCATTTGATTTTCCGTAATAAACTCTACAACAGTCTATTCACTATTTTATTATTTCAGCCTGGGAGGAATAGTCTAAGATAGGGCCAGCATGGTCGGTGGGGATTCTTACTGACAATCTCAAGTTGGTAGGATTTGAGGCGGAGTAGTCTAGGTCTTAGAATAAGACTACGCATATTAACAATACATCAATAAAATTACCTTTAAAGTAGATATTGTATAACGACCCTTATATTATTGTTCTCAGCTAACAACCTCACACTACCATCCACAGAATAGCAGTCCCTTCATAATTATGCACCGCGTATCAAACTCTTCTTAATTATTCAATGCATAATAATTCATACATTACAGGCCTTGCATAACTAGTCCACGAACCAAACAAACCCTTTAGTGTGTTAGCTTGGCACAAGCAAATTAAAAATCATAGTTTAGGCTGTCGATAAAGTAGAGTGAGAGCATGGAGGGGCGATACAGGATCTCAAAAACGCAAGATGAATGGAAATTAGCAACCACTAAAAACAAGAAGGTACACCAAAGATGGGGAATCCGAGGACACAGATGCTCATAGGCATTAGAAATACTTCCAGCTTGACACTGCAAACTTATATCACCAACTTTCAGGAAATAGATAAAAACAGACAATAAATCCATAGCACTACCAGGAGCTCACCTGATCCAACAATTTCGGCAAACATCAGGATCACATTCCCTGTCAACAGCAAAGCAAGGGCATTGCCTGCTTCTACACTGACCTTTTATGCAAAAACAACCACGAAAGTGATTCTTGCAATTCTTGATACTCTTGCATCTAGAATATAAGAATGACAAAGCATAGAAGAAGAACTAATTAATATAGGCACAAAAAATTTGGTTAAAGAGACCAAAAAAGAAAAAGACGGACAAACCCCAGAAAACAATAAAAATGGTTTAGCACTGTAGATTTCATAAGAATAATTTACAGCCCAGGTCCCACATTATTATCGCACTGGAGTTAGTCGAGAAGAATGCTGTCTTACCCACAATATTTTTCACAGGGGGTCCCATTTACGATACAAGGACACTCTTTTCCACAAGGTACTTGACAATTACATGGATTATAGTGACGGCAAAGCTTGTCTTTCCTCTGAGATATTCTTTTCCTAAGTGCATTATATCCAGCTGATTTCCCTGTGTATTTTAAGCGGCGAACTCTACCTCTTCTATGTAAGAATCTAGATTTTCTCCGTGGTTGATTACCCTGAAATTGAAATCAAAACAGGATCAACTTAAGTGGGGGTAATAATAATAATATTACTACTGTTCAACAAGAACACAAAGCAACATGCTGATGAACAAAGTCAATATACTAACCACGATTGTATGGCCATCACCCTTAAAAGAGCCTTGAAGCATTCCATTCACACCATCACTTACTAGGGATAGCTTATTCTCGGAATTGTTCATATACTGGAACACCTCCCAACAAGTTTTTAAACCATTCAGCAGATTTCGAGCAATCATGCAGCTGTATGACAAAATAAGGTGCTTAAGTCAGGTAAATTTTGCCAGCTGTGGTCTAGCATTTTCATTCGTCTAGGAGAGCATTGACAAGTAAAACAGGAATTGCATGCACACACAATCATCAAACATGAAAAGTCCGATTGCCATTTCCAACTTAGTTCGGAGGAACTTAATGAGGAAAATTTTGCAAGTTCTAATTTGCCTATTGAGAACTAGCATGAATTTGATTAAAAAGCTAGCACAACAATTTCTTATTAGACAAAAGTAAGCCAGTATTTGAGTGAATGATTTATGAAGATATTACAGAAGAGATAGTGTTGACAAACAAGGTATACAACGTCAAAGAACTGAGAAGAACAGGACTAGAATTAGTTGCAAAGAGTAATTTGAAGTTAACTGACCTGCTCCGACCAAACATTTCCAGACCTTTTTCAAAGAGAGCCTTTTCAAGTGGTCTCCATGGTTTGTCACCATCTATTTCTTGATTGCAGTTATTCTCATCCCCAAACTCATTCTCCCTCAATGTGTCGTCATGATTCATCCCATTTTTTTCACTGGCAGCCTCTTCATATTGGCAACCAAAACCCTCACCTTGCAAAGAATTTTTACTGCTCAATACTGGAGAGACGTCCCTCCTAGAAGTTCTACCACACTGAGGTTGTTGTGATTCTAGTGAACATGAACCAACATCTTTGAAATCCTTATGTGAATTAGAGTGGAGATTCAAGTCTTTGGACACTAGACTTCCAGAAGCTATATAGTCAGACTCCACAGCCATCAGATTTATTTGCCGCTTTTTAGTGGCAACTAGAACATTTTCAGCTATTCTCTTGCATTTTCCTTTGGTGCTCCCCACTTTACTATCAGATTTTCTGTTAGATGGAGAAGCAGATCGCTGAACAGTAGTGATGTCACATAACAGCCTAAGCTCTGAACCGATATTCTCAGAGATGTTCTTTGCAATCAATGAAGCACTTTCACTTTCGCAAGAATTTGATGTCCTTGATAGATGCTCCCTACCAGACACCTCAGTATTATTAGCAATTTCAGATGGTCGGACATGGTTTTCTCCATGATTAGCAATCTGAGAGGGGGTCAATCCAGCTTCGCTTTCCTTCTTGATGGCCAGAAATGAGTAAAAGAGCTCAGAAGGTTAGTAGGTATTGTTGCCACAATAGGAGTAAAGAACAAGTACATACCACTACTAAGAAATGATAGTTGTTTATAAAGTAAAAGATTCAGGTCAGGGCCAAATTGATGTCAACAGAAATTACATAAAAGAAGGGGAGCAAGATACCAGGCGATAGCAATTTGAACAACAGGGCTCCTTATCCATGTCGGTAGAGCACCATGGCAATTGTTTTTCCGCCTTATGAATGTAAGGAGTAAAACACACTATAAGAATCTATTTCGAAGTACAGAGTTCTGAGATACTAAAACATTGGTTAAATAGCCATTCCGTACCGGAAAAATCAGGTCCTGTGAACATCCATGTGATTGACAATCAAAAACCTGCAAGTGAGGACAAAACGAGAAAAAGGAAAGAAGTATATTCAGAAGGAAAAGTATGAAGCAGAAAACAAGCCAGGAGTTAAAACAACAGATATATACATACAAGGCATCGACGACAAAATAGGGTGTCAAAAGAATCTAGAGCAGCATCAAGATCATTGTCAAGAAATAAATCTGGAGTCCCTTGGATGCTCTCGTTCTTTGAGGGGCATTCATGTTTGTCCTTAACAAGATCTTCATATCTTGCCTGTATAAGATAGACACTGGATTGTGATTTATCTCTGTAATAAAGCCAGAAAAACCAAATGGGAAACAGCTGGACAAGAGTTCGCATTGTGAGCAGTTTTATTCGATAATGAGAACTTAATAATAGAGTGTAGTTTGTTTTGTTTTTTTATAAAGGAATAACAAGGAGTAGTTATTCTCTAAACGAAGTGTGTACCTTGACTTCACTGGGTTTTCTAGACAAGAACTGCCCTAGCAATTCTAACACTGTATCAGACAGGCCAATTTGTTGGATAGTTGAACTGCAAATAAGTAAACAGTGATACATCATCTTAGCCACATATTGGATTAGATAGCACATTATATGAAAAGTGCCAGACAAAATCTACTTCACCGGTATTTAAAAGAACATTTAGCAAAACAATCCAGCAACAAATAGCAGACCATAATGAAAATCTTATAAGCCATGCTCCAAGCTCAAGACCATGTGAACCCTTTCCGTATGGCATGCTATATTCCAGATAATTAAAGATTTAAACATAGTTCATATGTACAAGTTGAAACCTCCTAAAATGAGTTTCAAAGGGCATCTTTGTGAAAGAAATTAAGTTTTTAAGGAACTACTTTCTTTAATTAATTGATCACAAAGATGGATGGCAAGAGAAAAGGCTAAAACAGAAGAGATCTGTATTTTTGACATTAACTGAACAAAGATCTATATTACATTTAGGACAGTGTAAAATCTGAAAATGGTACTGAGCTCATAGTTCTAGACAAATAATAGGTAAAATTACTACTAAAGAGAGACAAGAATAGCAAATAATGTATATACATTTAAGAGTACCATAACATATCTAGTAGGGAATATTCTCTATCTGAATATGGAGCTAGACCCCAGGAAAAAAATGATCTGATTGTCATGAGGTGATATGCTAATGATCTACCAATGGCAAAAAATTGGCTGCTCTAAGAAACATGATGTTGTGGATGCGAGGAAGTCAATTAATTTAAGTATTTAATTATATTTTAAGTAGATTTATTTATTATTTTTTTATAATTTAAGTAACTTTATTTATTATTCTAAAATGGAGTTTATATTTCATAGTTTCATAAGGATTAGGTTAAGTTATAGTTATTAGTTTGGAATAGGATTTAGGTCTTCTACTTTCGTAAGAATTAGACTTCCTATTGATGTAATAAGACTCTTATTTAAAGGGGTTTTTGATGAATAAATTAGTAAGTCATTTTTCAGCAAAAAGCAAGAGATTAGAGTTCTCTCTTCCATTTGAAGAGCTGAAGAGATCGGAGTTCCCTCTTTTAATGAACTCTAAGATTTCAGCCTCCCTTTAACGAGCTGATTTATATATCAAGATTTATAACACATGACACCATTGTTTCATGTGGAAAGAATGTTCTGATTGATGATTATAATACAGTAGAAAGAAAAACCAAAAATATAGGAGGGCACAATTCAATCCAGTATTTATGTAGCTTAATTATACCAACCGCAGCATAACATCTTCGTACTCTACAAACTGCTTTTCTTGTTTGTCTTCAAGTAATTCTTCCTCGCTATCACTGCAAATTAGAGCTTCTCCACTATTCTTGTCATAATAAATTCTTCTACAACCAACCACTGATTGATTCACGGGCATCTCCTGATTTCTGCACAAGTCAAAGTAGGATCAGAACAGTAAAAAATAACAAGAAAACTCTTCATCTTCAACAATCGCCAAGGCTATAGTCTAGTGATTTAAGTCTGATTCTCCCACACAATAAGGGAGAGGGGATACGTTTAAGGAGATAATAATCTTCAACAAGAATGATGAAATTTTGGAGTGTTACCAGTTTTAGAATCGTGATTTACAACGTTACTGGGAACTTAAAATTAAAAGACAACACCAAAAACAAGAAGACTTCCACTCTCATTGGAAAGAAGCTATAGAAGGAGAGAAGGATGTCAATGCCATTTAAATGGTTTCCTCCTCGGCGGGAATAACTTTGAATTTGTCATCCTTGTTCAACTGACATCCCTTCCGAGAACAGGCATAAAATGAAATCCCATAGTGCAAAATAAAACATTTCTAAGGCCTAGGATCAATAATTATACAGAAGTCCAGAAGTCCAGAAGCAGATGATTTTAAATTCCGATGATGAAAAACACAAGACGCTAAGATCAAAAGCCACTGTAAAGGGTGAGCACAGGTGATTCAAAATTGCACTAAATACATCCCTTGTATGATCAGATGCAACAGTTAACACCAAAAAAATACTCAGTAAGGAAAATAATTGTAAATTGAAGATTATCAAGAAATATATGGTTAGACATTCATGAGGTTCAATAGCATGCCATACTGATGAAAGAAGAACCTCAAATTTCATATAGGAAGCAAGCTAAATTAAGAATATAAGGAAAAGAAGAGGCACAAATCAAACTTGAAGACCACATGACTTGTCCATCAAGGTAACTTAACATACCTATCCAAAAATACCCATGTAGTATATTGAGGCAGTCTTTCCACTTGAGGAAGTATAATGGGACATACAGCACTATTGACAGCAATGCTAGATCCTAGACGAATTTCAGAAGAGGCATATCCATCATCTTCATAACTATTGCTATCATTATCTCCATTGCTGGAACCAATCCCAGTTTGCATATTAATTACATCCTGCTGTCTCTTAGACAGAAGATCAATGCTAATATCCGCACCATGAACTATAAGATTTTTTCTCTCTGTTGACAACTTCAAAAAAAATTCCCCCAAATCATACGCCTTTTGTGCATTCTCTTCTGTCCTTTTCTGGAAGTAGACAAAACAGATCCTTGGTTGTACAAACCTTGTAAAAGCACCTCAATCGAAATACACAATAAAACATTAGGGGGAAGTGGGAGAAAACTAACTATTCATAAAACGCACCTTTACATAATCAGCACGTTTAGAAGCAAATTGTCCCTTCAAAGATTCAGTAACTGATAAGAATTCATCAGCTTCTATGGTTGTTCCTTCAGGTGCATCAATCTGTCCAAAGCAGTATAGCATTGGATGACATAACAAGTCACAGAAGGAAATATAACTATATAACTAAGGGTAACAAGAAAATGGCAAACATTGAGAATAAGATTGACAAATAGTTTTCCTGTCCTCGAAGTCAAAAGTGCAAGCCACCAGGACAATGCAGTGAGCAGAAAGGAATTGAGAATAGGAAAATAATTATGAGAAAGATATTGTGGAACAGAAATATGGTTCCACACACCAATTGTCAATAGATGTGGTAATAAAATGGAACCCCAAAACATAAGAGACTAAGAATCTACACACACCCAACTTCCAACACTATCATTTTTTAGAGCTGGTCTCTTGTTCGCACCTCAACTATTGCAACACCATCATTATGACAACCTAATTGCCAGTGTGGTTTTTTTTTTGAGAAGGTAACATCTCAATTGCTGGTATTTTTAAAAGTGAAAAGAAAAAAAAAACATCACGGGCCTTGAAGCGAATAATTTTAAAAGTGAAAAGAAAAAAAAAACATCATGGGCCTTGAAGCGAAAAGCGAGAAATGAAGTGCATTATATTTTTAGGCGAAGCGCACAATTCAAGTATTAATAAGTATCAAACAGTTATGAACTACTAAAATAACTAATTATCGCATCAAATTACAATAATGCTGGTATTAATCGATTTCTTGATCACTTCTAGTTGTGATCACTTTGCATGTCATTTTCTGAAGCTTACACCTTGTTATTTTCTTTTATAGATAATGATAACGGATTGTATTAGAAAAAAGAATCAGCACTAACCAAGTGCAAGAAGTGAAGTTACAAATTATGCAATTCACCAATCATGTCTGAACTCTTAAGCTTACATTTTGTTGAAGTTCATGACTTCAACTATGAAGCTATGATCCTCACTATGCATTGCTTTAAGTAATGAAACAATGGTTTTAGATAATATCGTCAAGTATTAAACACCATATTTGGAGGAAAGGTTCACTCCAGTATAAATAAGTCCAATCAAGAAATGGGATAGCCTACCATACTCTATGAAATCAAATGGAAATGAAAGACCAACTAGAGAGAACAAGAAGAAAACTGCACTTAGTGATGCGAGTAACAAAATTTCTTTTATGGATATATTCAGCCCATCGAAAATCCTAGGTTAACAAGCACAATCCTACTACCACTGCAACGTGACTTACCAGATTATCCTACAATGCAATTGGAATCAAGTCAAAGCAGTCGAGTTAATCAAAACAAAGAATAAACAATCTTATTCATAATTCAACTAAAATCAATTGAAAAAAACAGTTAACAAATAATGGGAATAAGAATTTTACTGGAAGATCAATGGTAAATTGACCAATGAAAATTGAAGAAGTGCCCGCCATTGTTTTATTAAAAAAAATATAACTTGACTGATTTAAGAGTCGCCACTTAATTTTTTTTTAGAAAAATCAAGAAAACTGTTGTTTTCAAAAGACTAAAACAGAAATCTAGTGAAAACTAAAAAAAAGGGTTCGAGGTTCTTATTAACATTCTAGGAAGGTTTCAAAAGCACCTAGAATGTCCACTAATGTGGTTATCCGACGATTAATTATTTGGCTAAACTAATTGACTTAACTTGAATTGCAAAAGTGAACTACTTTATAGTTGAGACCTATTTTAATAGAAAAAATAATGAAATATTATCTAAGTGAAGTATTTCATAAACTTATTTATTTATTTATTTATTTTAAGTCGAGTAAGAAACGAATGATTTAGTTAAGTGATTAATTCAAAATGATATTTTCTGGGGATTTGAATTTTCGACCTTAAGGTTAGTGGAAAATTTTAACGAGCACATAAACACAACAAAGAAGGGAGGGAAAGAGATTTGGGCCCAAATCTGGTTTTTCTGTCCGCCTGGGCCAATATTTGGGCCCACTTTCGTTTTGGGCTTTCGGCCCATTGAGTCACCTGCACCTGTCCTAGTCTAACATGAAATGAATATCTTTCTTTTGGACCTTAAGCCCAATTTCTCCACCTGTCCTAGGAACTAACAAGTAATAGTAAGTAAAATGACAAGGGCTTAGGCCCAATAATAACAAAATACAATTTTGAATAAATAAAGGTGGGCTTTGGCCCAATCTTTTTCAACTCCCGATTTGCTCCGCTTTTCTTTCAATTTCGGGACCTGTTCGTCGATTTTAATATCTGAATGACTCCGATAAAAGGGAATATGGGCCTCTGTGGCCCAAAGGAAAGTGCGAGGATAGAGTCCATGAGGACCCGGACGAATTTCACATGCAAACACAAAAATGAGGATCAGTAAGTAAAAGTTATGGATAATATAAGAAAATTTATTTTATTCTAATATTTATTACACTACTATATTCTAACATTTATTATACTACCATATTATAAAATCTATATACTATCGCCATTCCAATTGGCGAAGATTAAGATGCAGCGTGAAGCTCGATTCCCCGATGAAGGAGATCGGAGTCCTACACGACCCCAAGAGAGTGAGAGGAATCGATTAAGAAAAGAAATTACTCTCCGGCCGCAGTTGAAACCCTAGGTTTTTGGATGTTAGGGCATCCCTTTTATTTTTTCTCTTCGGAGCCGCATTGTCGAGGATTTATTTTCTTTCCTAAAAATGCTACTACTACTCCTTCTCGTTTGGTGCGGAGAAATGGGCAGCGCCACCGCTGCCACTTACTAAATTTTGCGGGAATCTCCTTCTAGCTATAGGTATATTGTTTTGTATTTTAGCCATGTGTCAACTTTTGGGGTAATCCACCTATGTTGATTCTTTGTCCGCCTGAAAACGACCAAAGGACTGGACTCGATTGTGAGAGTAAAAATTAGGAAAATAAGACTCTTCCAACACTATCATTTTTTAAAGCGGGTCTCTTGTTCGCACCTCAACTATTGCAACACCATCATTATGACAACCCAATTGCCAGTGCAGTTTTTTTTTTTTGAGAAGGTAACATCTCAATTGCTGGTAATTTTAAAAGTGAAAAGAAAAAAAAAACATCATGGGCCTTGAAGCGAAAAGCGAGAAATGAAGTGCATTATATTTTTAGGCGAAGCGCACAATTCAAGTATTAATAAGTATCAAACAGTTATGAACTACTAAAATAACTAATTATCGCATCAAATTACAATAATGCTGGTATTAATCGATTTCTTGATCACTTCTAGTTGTGATCACTTTGCGTGTCATTTTCTGAAGCTTACACCTTGTTATTTTCTTTTATAGATAATGATAACGGATTGTATTAGAAAAAAGAATCAGCACTAACCAAGTGCAAGAAGTGAAGTTACAAATTATGCAATTCACCAATCATGTCTGAACTCTTAAGCTTACATTTTGTTGAAGTTCATGACTTCAACTATGAAGCTATGATCCTCACTATGCATTGCTTTAAGTAATGAAACAATGGTTTTAGATAATATCGTCAAGTATTAAACACCATATTTGGAGGAAAGGTTCACTCCAGTATAAATAAGTCCAATCAAGAAATGGGATAGGCCACCATACTCTATGAAATCAAATGGAAATGAAAGACCAACTAGAGAGAACAAGAAGAAAACTGCACTTAGTGATGCGAGTAACAAAATTTCTTTTATGGATATATTCAGCCCATCGAAAATCCTAGGTTAACAAGCACAATCCTACTACCACTGCAGCGTGACTTACCAGATTATCCTACAATGCAATTGGAATCAACTAAAAGCAGTCGAGTTAATCAAAACAAAGAATAAACAATCTTATTCATAATTCAACTAAAATCAATTGAAAAAAACAGTTAACAAATAATGGGAATAAGAATTTTACTGGAAGATCAATAGTAAGTTGACCAATGAGAATTGAAGAAGTGCCCGCCATTCCAATTGGCGAAGATTAAGATGCAGCGTGAAGCTCGATTCCCGATGAAGGAGATCGGAGTCCTACACGACCCCAAGAGAGTGAGAGGAATCGATTAAGAAAAGAAATTACTCTCCGGCCGCAGTTGAAACCCTAGGTTTTTGGATGTTAGGGCATCCCTTTTATTTTTTCTCTTCGGAGCCGCATTGTCGAGGATTTATTTTCTTTCCTAAAAATGCTACTACTACTCCTTCTCGTTTGGTGCGGAGAAATGGGTAGCGCCACCGCTGCCACTTACTAAATTTTGCGGGAATCTCCTTTTAGCTATAGGCATATTGTTTTGTATTTTAGCCACGTGTCAACTTTTGGGGTCATCCACCTATGTTGATTCTTTGTCCGCTTGAAAATGACAAATGACTGCACACGATTGTGAGAGTAAAAATTAGGAAAATAAGACTCTTCCAACACTATCATTTTTTAAAGCTGGTCTCTTGTTCGCATCTCAACTATTGCAACACCATCATTATGACAACCTAATTGCCAGTGTGTTTTTTTTTTTAGAAGGGAACATCTCAATTGCTGGTATTTTTAAAAGTGAAAGGAAAAAAAAACATCATGGGCCTTGAAGCGAAAAGCGAGAAATGAAGTGCATTATAGCGAAGCGCACAATTCAAGTATTAATAAGTATCAAACAGTTATGAACTACTAAAATAACTAATTATCGCATCAAATTACAATAATGCTGGTATTAATCGATTTCTTGATCACTTCTAGTTGTGATCACTTTGCATGTCATTTTCTGAAGCTTACACCTTGTTTTTTTTCTTTTATAGATAATGATAACGGATTGTATTAGAAAAAAGAATCAGCACTAACCAAGTGCAAGAAGTGAAGTTACAAATTATGCAATTCACCAATCATGTCTGAACTCTTAAGCTTACACTTTGTTGAAGTTCATGACTTCAACTATGAAGCTATGATCCTCATTATGCATCGCTTTAAATAATGAAACAATGGTTTTAGATAATATCGGCAAGTATTAAACACCATATTTGGAGGAAAGGTTCACTCCAGTATAAATAAGTCCAATCAAGAAATGGGATAGGCCACCATACTCTATGAAATCAAATGGAAATGAAAGACCAACTAGAGAGAACAAGAAGAAAACTGCACTTAGTGATGCGAGTAACAAAATTTCTTTTATGGATATATTCAGCCCATCGAAAATCCTAGGTTAACAAGCACAATCCTACTACCACTGCAGCGTGACTTACCAGATTATCCTACAATGCAATTGGAATCAACTAAAAGCAGTCGAGTTAATCAAAACAAAGAATAAACAATCTTATTCATAATTCAACTAAAATCAATTGAAAAAAACAGTTAACAAATAATGGGAATAAGAATTTTACTGGAAGATCAATGGTAAGTTGACCAATGATAATTGAAGAAGTGCCCGCCATTGTTTTATTAAAAAAAATATAACTTGACTGATTTAAGAGTCGCCACTTAATTTTTTTTTAGAAAAATCAAGAAAACTGTTGTTTTCAAAAGACTAAAACAGAAATCTAGTGAAAACTAAAAAAAGGGTTCGAGGTTCTTATTAACATTCTAGGAAGGTTTCAAAAGCACCTAGAATGTCCACTAATGTGGTTATCCGACGATTAATTATTTGGCTAAACTAATTGACTTAACTTGAATTGCAAAAGTGAACTACTTTATAGTTGAGACCTATTTTAATAGAAAAAATAATGAAATATTATCTAAGTGAAGTATTTCATAAACTTATTTATTTATTTATTTATTTTAAGTCGAGTAAGAAACGAATGATTTAGTTAAGTGATTAATTCAAAATGATATTTTCTGGGGATTTGAATTTTCGACCTTAAGGTTAGTGGAAAATTTTAACGAGCACACAAACACAACAAAGAAGGATTAAAAGAGATTTGGGCCCAAATCTGGTTTTTCTGTCCGCCTGGGCCAATATTTGGGCCCACTTTCGTTTTGGGCTTTCGGCCCATTGAGTCACCTGCACCTGTCCTAGTCTAACATGAAATGAATATCTTTCTTTTGGACCTTAAGCCCAATTTCTCCACCTGTCCTAGGAACTAACAAGTAATAGTAAATAAAATGACAAGGGCTTAGGCCCAATAATAACAAAATACAATTTCGAATAAATAAAGGTAGGGCTTTTGGCCCAATCTTTTTCAACTCCCGATTTGCTCCGCTTTTCTTTCAATTTCGGGACCTGTTCGTCGATTTTAATATCTGAATGACTCCGATAAAAGGGAATATGGGCCTCTGTGGCCCAAAGGAAAGTGCGAGGATAGAGTCCATGAGGACCCGGACGAATTTCACATGCAAACACAAAAATGAGGATCAGTAAGTAAAAGTTATGGATAATATAAGAAAATTTATTTTATTCTAATATTTATTACACTACTATATATTACACTACTATATTCTAATATTTATTACACTACTATATTCTAACATTTATTATACTACCATATTATAAAATCTATATACTATCATATTCTAAGACTTACATACTACCATATTTTAATATTATATATACTACCGTGTTCTAATATTTGTATTCTACCATATTTTATTATTTATTATACTACCATATTATGATATTAGCACGGTGGAGGATGATGTATGTCACCAAGGGTCTTAGATCCATACACAAGTGACATTTTAATATCTTTGGATTATTAAAAGCTACGGTCAAAATTTAACAATTTTAGAAATTCCAATAATAACTAAATCAAAATCTTATCTAAAGCTTCCAAACTACAGTGACTAGACTATAATCCACTAATGACCACATGACTTGGGCAATTGCTCATACAAACATTAAGGCAACAATAAGAATTAGAGAACAAATATACGCTAGTAAGCATGAATAACATAGAACAATGGACCAATCAATTGTATATAAGTGAAGCAAAACAATTAGCACACCATCTTTAGTCTAAGCTTTAACGGGAGAAATTCTCAAAGGGATAGTTGACCATATGCCTACTGTTCGTTTCAGGTCAAAGAGACTAATATTATCTTCACAGTTTATTTGAAAAATAACACAAACCGGAGAGGAAAAGTTCTTATAAAATTGACTCACCAAAGATACGATCATAAATTAAACGACAAGAAGCATTAAAACTCACGTACCACACCGTTGTTAGTCAGCATGAACTTAGGACCCAAAAGAACAAGACATCAAGGCATAAACTCTAGACAATACAGTAGCTAATCCCAATATTAGAAGCTAACTCCAAACTCCCTTTGACAAGATAATCTTACTGGCAAGACGCGAGTATGAGTCCACAATTTAGGGAAAAGAAGAACTAAGCAGAAATCTCCAAGGAAAAGGAACGAAAATTCCTACAGTACGACAAACTCGACCACCCCAAAGCATGTTGTTCTAAATAAGATCAGGAACAAAATAACACAACTTTGTATTAGCTAATTTTTTTAGATTCTGCTCCTACTTTGGAAAGAAAGTGACATTGACAGACCAAGAAAAGGGTCAAAATAGCAACCACGGAAGATTTTCAGCTGTCCTAGCCGACACCAAACCGAATGAGCAACCAAACCATAAAAGGGGTGGATAAATACGAAAAGTCGAAAGACAAATTAGAGTTTGAAAATTACTAGAATTTTCAGCCTTATATTTGCTAGAAAAGACTCATTTTAATCTCAAACAACTAAGATGCACATGATTCTAAACCAGACGACCTCTCGACAGATGAAAGCCATAAACTAGGCAGAGAACAGAAACATTCTTAAAAGGACGAAAGCATGCTACAGCTCCATTTCACTTTATTTCATACCAAAACAGAACAAAAGGGGTCTGAATTCCAAATGAGTTTACCTTTTTTGGTGCAACGAACTGAGGCGACGGGCTTGAGAGACGAACTTCACCACGCCAAAACTTCCAATACGAATAGCGCTCGAGAAGTACGAGCAGAAATATCGAACACACGCTGAAATTAATTCCCTTTCTAATTTACTATAGTATATTCAGTATCTATTTCCTTAACTATTTTGCTTAAGTTGTTCTCTGGAACTTCCTCAAAAGAAAAAAAACCAAAAGAAAGAACCCTTCTTTCGGCACTGTAAATAGTGAAGTATATATATAAGGAGCTTAGGGTTCACGATTTTTTGGAAGGGAAAAACGGACTCAAAATCTGGACAAAAAGAGCCCAAATTCAAATTCAAACTTCAAAATCCTTCACCATTTTCGGACAAACAACCTTTTTCGAAGTTTTGTCCCCATTTCGAAAGAGGAAATGGGGACAGACGCGTGCTACAGCAGCTGCTGCGACATTAATTGGAGAGAGACGTTGAGAGCTGGGTCGGGTCGCTGCTGAATTTGCTGGTTCGTTCACGTCTGGGAAGAGGAAGACAAGTCCAAGGGATTGTTGTTGTTGGAACGTATGTTTTGAACGCTGGAGAAAGTTCTGGATTTCTATTGCTGTTGAAACTGAAGTTGGGTTGGGTATGGGGTTGAGGAGAATTAAGGTGGGCTAAAAAATAAGTGGAGTTAGGCTGATTTGTTGGATTTTGAGAAAAGGCCCAAAACTTTGGTCCTTTAAAATTGAACAAGCTATAATTGGAGCTAAACTTTGGCCATGTGAATCTAAATTATAGCCAAATGTAATCAAACTTAGTTGATTAGGATAAGTCCGACTAGTAATTAAACAAGATGAATTAATATAGATTAATTAATAAGCTTCTTAATTTCAATGAAATAAAATAATTAATTGAATTATGAACTAATTAATTTAAAAATATAAACTATTACTTGAACCAAACTAATTGACAAAATATTTAGCTAAAACTAAAATCTTTTTGAGACAATTTCGAATATTCATAAAATATACTAATTATATACATAATTATTCAAGACATATATATTATTATTTTTTAAAATTTATTTTATAAAAAGTGACAAAACTATTTAGAATAACTCGAAGGATATCTTTAATTTTATAAAGTTAATTATTTTAGATCGGTTGGAATTTAAGAAGCTTGATGATTAATATATATTGTAGAGGTCCAAAATTGGGTGTCAACAGCCATTCCAATTGGCGAAGATTAAGATGCAGCGTGAAGCTCGATTCCCCGATGAAGGAGATCGGAGTCCTACACGACCCCGAGAGAGTGAGAGGAATCGATTAAGAAAAGAAATTAATCTCCGGCCGTAGTTGAAACCCTAGGTTTTTGGATGTTAGGGCATCCCTTTTATTTTTTCTCTTCGGAGCCGCATTGTCGAGGATTTATTTTCTTTCCTAAAAATGCTACTACTACTCCTTCTCGTTTGGTGCGGAGAAATGGGCAGCGCCACCGCTGCCATTTACTAAATTTTGGGGGAATCTCCTTCTAGCTATAGGCATATTGTTTTGTATTTTAGCCACGTGTCAACTTTTGGGGTCATCCACCTATGTTAATTCTTCGTTCTCTTGAAAACAACCAAAGGACTGCACTCGATTGTGAGAGTAAAAATTAGGAAAATAAGACTGAAATGATCCGAGTATGTGGAAAAAAATAGAAATAGACGGTATTTTAGTAAAAAGGTGTGAGAAGTTTACTATAATAAGTCTAAAGAGAGATAGAAAGTTTATTAGACAAGACATGTATTCTTGTATTTTATTCATGACATAATCTTATACAATAAGTTATTAATATCAAAAATTAGGCTAGAAGATTAGTAGGTAGTAAGCGTTGTCTAGAAATATTATTTATCTAAATATTTTTTCAAGATAATTATCTAAGTTACTACACTAGGACATTTAGAATTTTTATCAAAAAATAAATTTTAACTTTTTTAACATGTATCAATGTAAATAGCATGTGTTGGTTATTGAGCATTTTAATATTATTTTATATATTAAATTTGCTCATTATTTTGGTGTCTTAATGTTGCCTAATTACTCCTGCATGAGTTGGTTATTGAGCAGTTTAATATTGTTTTTTATATTAAATTTGCTCATTATTTTGGTCTTTTTATGTTGCCTAATTACTCCTGCATTTGGCCATTGACTTTGTGGTCATATAATGTAGGCAGAAACGTTCCAGTGAACGTTGGAACCTTGGCAGCATGGCAGCATGTTCATCAGCCATTGATCACATTAGTTACCCCTCTCATTAACTCATTCTTTATTTCTCCATTATTCTTTGTAACCTATATAACATATGTAACTCCTAAGACCATTTATCTTCACTAATTACCACTCCATTATCTTCCTATTTATTCCTAGGAAGACTTCTTCTAGTATAAATAGTGGTGTTCTTCATTTGGTTTGGGACACACAACACACAAGAAAAAAATATAGAGTGAAAGAGTTAGTCAAAAATAGAGTTCTTATTAGTTGAAGGGAGGTGTTCTTTTTTTGTGGAGCTTTGGACTCAACTCTTGTCCAGAGTTGTTGAGTTATACTTTGTGAAGGTTGTTGTATCCTGGAGGGGACAAGTCAAAGAGGACTACTGCTGGATCGGTGAAAAGTATTTGCTGCAGTGGGCTTGAATCTCCTTAAAGAGAGCGAGATATCCGCGCCTCAACCTGAAGAGATTTATTTCTTCATTTTTTATTTTCTAATTGTAATCTTGTATTTTTTGTTATCTTGTAAGTTTTTTACTAACAATTTTAAGGAGATTCAGTAATGGCTACAATTGAAATAATCGCAGATGTCAAGATGGAGACTTGAACAAGTCATTTCGGCTCAATGATAACCATTTCAAAAGATGGAAGGGTAAAGTACTTTTCTACTTAAGTCTTCTCAATGTTTCTTATGTGTTAACTGAGAAGAATCCTAATAAAGTTGATGACACCTCCATGGATGATGATGAACTTATTTCTCATCATGAGAAAGTGGAAAAGTACGATGATGAAGAGGCAAGGGGCCAAGATGCACTTTTACAAAAAGAAAAGAGCAGCATCACAACAAAGGTAAATTTAATTACTTCAAACAATGCTACTCTTGAAACTCATAAGAATACTTCTTTGAAGTCTAAGAAGAAAAAATTTAAGAAAAATAATTGTAGACCTCCCAAGAAAAATAATGGTGAAAATAACCAAGAACAAAATCAACAAGTTCAAGACAAAGGACCGTGCTTTGTTTGTGGCAAGAGTGGGCATATTGCTCGATTTTGCAGATTCCGAAAACGTGGTCCTAACCCTCAGGCAAACGTTACCGAAGAACCTTTTGTGGCGGTGATTACCGACATAAACATGGTTGAGAATATTGATGGATGGTGGGTGTTTCGTTTAAAAAGATATGTAAAAGGAAAATGGCACGGTTTTTGAAAAATCGATCAAACTTATGGTTTAAGAGAAATCGAATTTCCAAAAGAACAGAGTCGCCACTTAATTTTTATTAAAAAATCAAGAAAAAATATAAGGTGTTCAAAAGACTCAAACAGATAAAATCAATTGAAAGAAGGTTCGAGTTCGATGTACATTCCGAGAAGGTGTTAGGCCCTCGGAATGCCCGCTAACTTGCGGTTGACCGGCGATTTGACTAAAAATTATTTTGACTCATAACTTTCCAAATTTGACGAAGTAAAAGAAAATTCCTTTCATTCACTATTATTATTTTTATTTTTTAAAGGGAATTATTAATGGGAATAAATAACTCAAGTGTTGACCAAAACTTACAATAAAAATAAAAGCTAAGTGTTAAAACTATAAACATTTAAATTTGAATATACAAAAATGAAATGGCTATCTTCGGGAACTTAATTAAATTAAACCGTAATCCAAAGAAATATTAGTTGACATAATAACAAACAAGTAAAAGTGAAGGAAGGAATATTGAACTTGGGCCAATCTTGCCCAAATTCTCGAATTCTGATGGGCCCAAATCACCCTTCCTGTCCTAAGTCTAAACATCAGACCCAAAGTAATGGGTTTTGACCCATTCTTCACCCAAGAATATCTGTTGGAAATTTTTTGAGGCTTTCGAGCCCCTTTCTTAGGCCTTTGAGATTTTGGGGCCCTTTTTTCCGCATTTTCAGCACCTGCGCATCACCATTTTTTATCATGTATACCAATGCATATGACTGTATACATCCTGTATACTATCTCATTTAGGCTTCCTTTGGGTCTGAAAATTTAATTTTCCAGCTCCTTTTAAGTGCATTCAACCTGTTCGTCAGTTTCAAAGGCCGGCTGACTCGAAGAAGGTGGAATTTGAGCTTTTATGGCTCTCTCGAAATGCAAGTGTAGGAGATGGAGTCCATGAGGACTTGGATAGATTTCACGTGCAAAACGAAGGAAAGAACATAAGTAGTTCCCATAACAGTTCATAAGAAAAATGAGAAAGCAATATGACATTTTTTGAAACAATAGCCTAAAGGGAAACGAAACACAGAAGACCATTAGAGATAAAGAACAGAGACTTCATTAATGAAAATTAATAGCATGCTACATATATAATTGAGTTGGACTACTGACAACAATATAAAATAGGCCAAACTCAAGTGACAAGGTGGAATAGACCGATATACTTATTCTAACAAAAC
Source organism: Solanum tuberosum (assembly GCF_000226075.1). NCBI lineage: Eukaryota > Viridiplantae > Streptophyta > Magnoliopsida > Solanales > Solanaceae > Solanum > Solanum tuberosum. The sequence goes on along the minus strand of NW_006238937.1, from coordinate 635,775 downwards.
TCAAACCTTATGTTAATAAACAAATGCTAACACGACAACTTTTCATGAGCAAATCAAAAGATCAATTCTTCATGCAAAATTCACAAGGGCAAGAGCTTAACAGAGGAAACAAGCATACATTAAGAGGTCCCTAAAAAAAAATGCATGAGTGGGAACTATGTTCAAACTAGTCGTCATGACCCCTCTGCCATGAAAAAATCACGGTTTAACAAATTAAAATGACTACCGAGGGAGCTGGACAGAAAGCTAAAATGGAGAGACTATCATACCACACTACATGAAAATGCATTTAAAGCTACAACACACATTGTAGCTAAATATGAAATTTTTCGTAGCTAAACGCTTTAGCCATAAAATATTTTTTCGTAGTATTCGTGGCAAGATGTAGGGTGGCTAAAAGTTAGCTACAGACTTTACATGGTCTGTGGCTAAGGACTAATACTTATAGCTACTAAAAAAATTGAGTTGTAGCTATAATAGTACAAAATTCTTGCTACAAAATATATACTTGTAGCAAAATATTTTTACTCTTTTGCCACAACAAATTAAATTCATTGCAAGTTTTATATTGTAGACACAGTATATTCTATTGTAGCAAATGACTTGATTTATTTGCTATGAAAATTTAAAATTTGTGGCTATTTTATATTTTTAATCTTGTGGCAATGATACTTGTATTTAGCTACAAATTTAAAAAATTATAGCATTTGCCACAAATATTTTTTCACAAAGCTAAGATTTGAAACTTTTTGCCATGACATACATAAATTATAGCTAATATTTTAATTTTGCTATGAAAGGTGAAAATG
>NW_006238937.1:558502-631112 GCF_000226075.1 Solanum tuberosum | reverse complement strand
GCGGACAAGAAGGATATGGGAAGAGTGGAAAGGATATCTAGGTTTTTATTAAATGAGTTTTAAAATTTTGGGGGGAACTTTTTAACTTTTGCAATTTTTAATTTTTTTGGGGTAAAGAGTTTTTGGATCTAAATGGGGAAGGGGGGAGACGGTTGGAGGTTATTTTTGGTGAAGATTAATGCTTTGCTTTTATAGTTATTATTTTTACTTATTTTAAAATTAACAAATACAATATTCTTTTATATATAACAAATACAACAATTGTTATAATAAAATTAACAATTGTTATCGATAATAACAAAGAAAATTATCTCATGAAAATAAAAATAATTAATAATATTAACAGTAATAAAACAAATATATACTTTACGTTAAGTTAATGGAAAAGGTCAATTATTTATATATATAAATATATTGTTATTAGTTTTGTTATCTATTCTGCTTTTCAAAATAAATTTTTAACTTATACTTCTTATGTCACATATTAATTGTCCAATAACAATAATAATAACATACCTAGTGAAATCTCAAGGGCCTAAGAAGAATAGAGTGTACCAAGACATTACCACTATCTCGTGACGGTAGAGAGACCATCGACTCATATTAGTTGTTCACATTAATAAAAATAGTTATCTCAAATTAATTGTCAATTTATGAAATAAAGATAGAAATTAATTATAATGTTTTCAATTTCCCTTACAATTAATTCTTTTTTAAAAGTGTAAACAAGTTTATGAAGTTTTAGATAAAAAAAATATTATGGCGTAAAGTAGTAAAAATTATCCTTTTTATTTCTGAAGACAACTAATATTGAATAGAGAGAACAATGTTTAGTTAAACTTATGGCCACTCTTAATATTGAATTACTATTTTTAGTTTGAATTCAAAAATATTTTTTCTCTACCTCTTAGAGAGGGGCAAATTTGTGTACACTCATGTATCTCAAAATCCCATATATTGTAGAAAGTTCTTCTTATAATGCACTCTCTTCAAATCTCATATTATAGTACAATACTCAGTATTCATATATATATTATTTGAATTTAAAAATGATATATGCATTAGAATGTCAAGTTAAACATACAATATTTTAAAATACAATATAACTATCAATATCAGAAAATATACTTAATTTATTTATATAGAATTAGAGAAACAAAACAATATTGTGAATACAAGTGTCAATTAACGTACAATTCAAGTTTGAAAATATTTTAATGAAGAATTTTCAAGAGAAATAAGAAACTCAATTCAATTTTTTTTGTATCAATCATTTGAATTCAAATTCAAGTTAAATTGTTCAACTTTAGTGAAACTATACTTCCCCATTGTTTGAGCATTTTAATATTATTTTTTATATTAAATTTGCTCATTATTTTGGTGTCTTAATGTTGCCTAATTACTCCTGCATTTGGCCATTGACTTTGTGGCCATATAATGTTGGCAGAAACGTTCCAGTGAACGTTGGAACCTTGGCAGCATGGCAGCATGTTCATCAGCCATTGATCACATTAGGTACCCCTCTCATTATCTCATTCTTTATTCCTCTATTATTCTTTGTAACCTATGTAACATATGTGCTAAGGCCATTTATCTTCACTATTTACCACTCCATTATCTTCCTATTTATTCCTAGTAAGACTTCTTTTAGTATAAATAGTGGTGTTCTTCATTTGATTTGGGACACACAACACACAAGAAAAAAATATAAAGTGAAAGAGTTAGTCAAAAATAGAGTTCTTATTACATGAAGGGAGGTGTTTTTTTTTGTGGAGGTTTGGGCTCAACTCTTGTCCAGAGTTGTTGAGTTATACTTTGTGAAGGTTGTTGTATCCTGGAGGGGACAAGTCAAAGAGGACTATTGCTGGATCGGTGAAAAAATTTGCTGCAGTGGGTTTGAATCTCCTTAAAGAGAGCGAGATATCCGCGCCTCAGCCTGAAGAGATTTATTTCTTCATTTTTATTTTCAATTGTAATCTTGTATTTTTTGTTATCTTGTAAGTTTTTCACTAACAGCATGTAATTAAACTATATTAGTCAACTAGTTCCTAACATCCATCCCAATTTATGTGATATAGTTAAAATTTAAGAGTCAATCAAATTATTTTTTTAATCAAAACTATTTGTTTTTTAAATATTTTGATTTGTTAATCATTATCATTTATTTTATTTTTAAAAAAATAAAAATAATTATGTTTTAAATCAGCTCCAAACTTTTGAAATTTTCAAAAAAAAATTAATATTCATATAAAACGCATATTTAATTTAAAACTACAAAATTCTAAAAATCTCACTTACTTTCGAAAACTTGATGAATAATCAAACTAAGCAATATAAAACTAGTATTATAGTACGTGCTTTTTTTAACGGTATAAAAAATGAAAAAAATGATTAAATAGTATCATTAATTTATTAAGTACCCCTCACTATTAATTTTGTTAGGGATCGTTTGGTGTGAAGGATAATACCAAATAGTCCTGGGATTAAATTATAGGATCACTTAATTTGTTGTTTGGTTGGCAAGTCCGGAATAGCTTATCCCGAGATTAATAATTAGTACCGGGATAAGTTATCTCTCCCTTTGGGTGGTATAGTAATCCCGAGATAACTTATCCCGGGATAAAATAAGTAAATAACAAAAATGTCTCTTTCAGCCCTTTTGTTACATCACTTTTTACATTCATGAAGGGTATTTTTGTAAACAAATAAATTGTTCTTAAAATTTATATTTTGAATACAACAAACCAAACACTCAATAAAAAATAATCTCATCATACTTGTCTCATCATAACTAATCTCATCATAATTTATCTCATCATAATTAATCCCATCATAACTTGAATTCAAACCAAACGACCCGTTAGGTCTTTGTCTCTTTCTACTAGTTTACTAGGAGGTATATTTTTTTATATATATAAACATGTGAGCCATGACCCATTAAGTATAGGTGAATTCTCCTCAGTTTAGCTTCTGCAACAAATATTCAGAGATGACAAAACTTCAAGTAGTATCAACATGTGTAATTAGGTCCCAAAAATCCATAGAAAAAAAAATCCAGTTAACTCCATGGGACCTTCAACTCCTCACAGTGGATTCTATCCAAAAAGGATTATTTTTTCATAAACCAAATCTTCAGCAACATAGAGAGTTGGCAAAATCATCATCAGAAATTATCAATCGCCTAAAAATTTCACTCTCTGATACTCTAAATCATTTTCCTCTCCTCGCAGGTCGACTTGTTGTTAGTAAAAACAGTGATGACACCTTATCTTTCTTTGTTGATTGCAACAATGAAGGAGCTGAATTCACTTTTGTCACTGCACCTGATTTGACTGTGGCTGATATCTTGGAACAAACTTACATGCCAAAGATTGTCAAGTCTTTCTTTCCACTCAATGGAGTACGCAATTATGAAGGTGATATTAAATAATAATTATGTGAAAAACCCTAAATTAAAAGTTTTCGTTGTTAATAATTATATAGAGAGTACACTTTTAAGTACTCATTACCCCTTTAAGTTTCAACACGTGACTCTTTTTTATGAGTGATACACGTTGAATGATTTATGTATATATGTATGTTAATATAATATGTTTAAATCGTGTGAATCATTTTAAATTTTAATTGTATACCAGGTGTTTCGAAACCATTGTTGGCCGTGCAAGTCACTGAGCTAGTGGACGGATTCTTCATTGGTTGCACTATCAATCATTGTGTAGCGGATGGGACTTCATTTTGGCATTTCTTCAATTGTTGGTCTGAAATAGCGCGCAATGGCGATTCCAATCTTATTGTTAATAAACCACCGGTTCTGGACCGTTGGTTTCCTGAATTTGTTGCTAGTCCAATTCATGTACCTTTATCTAAAGAACATGTCCATGATGAATTTGATCTACCTTTGTTAGAAGAAAGAGTTTTCCATTTTAGCAAGGAAAACATAGCTCAACTCAAAGCCAAAGCCAATTCTGAATATGGAAACGACCAAAAGATTTGTATCTCTTCATTACAAGCCGTTTTGGCTCATCTCTGGCAATCTGTTATCCGTTGCCGTTGTGGTACGAACGCTGACGAAAAATTTAGTTTCAAATTACTTATAGGTGCAAGGCCAAGGCTTCAGCCGCATTTACTTGAAGGCTATTTCGGAAATGCTGTGCATTTTGTGAACGTGACAACCACCGCTAGGGAGATGTTGGAGCATGATTCAGGTCAGTGAGAAATTAAAAGGGTTTTTTTTATATATAATTATTTTATAATGTTCCAAATACGAAAAATATTTAGGAAACAACTAAAATTCAGTAAGAAATGGATTAAATATTGTGTTTTTAGATATATTTTTAAAAACTAAATTTGAATTCAGGTTGGGCTGCTTTGCAAATGAATAAGGTGGTATCCACGCAAACCCATGAAGAGGTTATGAATTTTTATCAAAGTTGGGTGAAGAATCCAAAGATAGTGAAAAAGAGTGAAGTGGTTGCTAATAGCTTGATTGCTAGCAGCTCGTCGCGCTTCGATGTGTACGGTAATGACTTTGGATGGGGGAGACCCGTTGCGGTGAGAAGTGGCGCTGGCAACAAACATGATGGGAAAATGACAATCTTTTGTGGTGCAGAACAAGGAAGTATCGACATTGAAGCTTGTTTGACCCCTGAAACTTTGCATGCCATGGGACAGGATACTAAATTCATGGGAGCTGTTAGTAAAATTGAGATCGTTTAAGCTAATTACTTTATTATGTTTATGGGGATGCTTTAATTTGAACTTCTTATCACGATTTGTTAATGGATTATCTGTATGGTGATGGCTTCAGTGATTATAAAATATATTTCATATGTTAAATAATACTCTACTTGTGCACTGTTGGGTTTACGCACTTCTAAAAAAAAAATTATAAATAGAAAATAATATTACTATATTATCCTTTGAATATAATAAAAAAAATTACTATAATTAATGATAATAATAAATTAGGAACTAAGTTATAGTCACTCATTTCATAGTTATAGTTATTTTATTGTGAACCTATTAACACGTGTATTTATATAGTTATATTTATTTTATTGTGAACCTATCTAATACACGTGTATTATTTATACAGAGGACACATGAGGTCAACTTGTAAGTCATTTAACATTGTATTTTCCAACTTTAATTATTTGTACAGTTTGCTCTAAATGTTGTATAATCTAGATGCACTTTACTTGAATGGACTAAAATAATAGCTTGCATCATTTAATATTTTTTTTGGCGTTAGCTATAGTATGACTTTTGAATTAATCTATTTACCCTAACTTTATCTTTTTATCACTTTAATTTTTATCATATTTTCTGTAAATTCGTGGTCTTTGAGCCTTCTTGGTAAATGAACTCTGTAGACACTTCTTTTTCAATTGCTAAAGAATTTTGTTGTAGTATGGATTGTAGTGACATACATTAATTTTAGAAAAATATATATATATATATATATAAAATAAGAGGGATTATCTGTTATAGGGCCAATTTAGTCATTGAAAATATTTTTCAGCTTTAATTATCTGTACAATTTGCTCAGGATATTATTATAAGTAGATAAAAGAATTCAAAAACCATGTAAGCCAAAAAAAATAAAATTAAACGATGCAAGTTTTCATTTCTGTCCATTCAACACTATTTTAAATTTTGCATGAGGTAGCATATTTACTACAAGTAGTATTTATTTACACAATTTATGCGAAATAATTCAGAATATGAAGGTCAAAATACTTAATTTTGATAAACAATTCAGAAAAATTCTACAAATATTTAAATTAAATTTATATATTTAAAAACTATCAAAACGTAGCTAATAATTAAAACTATTTTAAATTTTATGAGAAATTATAATAATTAAATAATAGTACTTCCTTTGTCCCTAATTACTTGTCCACTTTTCCTTTTTTAGTTATCCCTAACTACTTGTCCATTTTGACAAATCAAGAAATGTCAATTTTTTTAACCTATTATACCCTCAATTAATTATTTTGAAAAAGGTAGAACTTTTTGAAAACCTTAAGTTTTTTAATTCATCTACTTCATAATTAATAGGGATAAATAGTAAATTCACTATATCAATAATTATTTTTTTAATAGATGTGTCAATTTAAAAATAGACAAATAATTAGGAACCGGGGGACTAACACTTTTACGAACGAGGACCGACAAAAAAAATCTTGATTAATTCTGCAACTGCCATTTGGCCCAACAACACTAATAAATGAGAACACTTCATCATCAAAAACATGCATTGTCATTCAAAACAATAATTTTCTAAGTCATATGCTATGATCTCCTCGGGTGTGTTTGTCGGGAAAAATAAACTAAGTTTTTAAAAATAGTTTCATAAATGTTTTCATACTGATTAATTGTATACTTGCCATCCCAAGGACTCCACCGCCCACTCGGTAATGCTCTCCTAAATTATACTTTATAGTTTATCGGTTTATTTTTATTTATCACTATTTGAGTTGGTATACTCACTGAGATATAATTTTTTATATAAATATTTTATCACACTATTCTATTGATATGGGTGTTCATGGATTGATATGAATCGGTTATTAATCTAAATCAAAATCAAATCAATTTATTTATTTTTTAAATTATCAAAACCAAGTTAAATTAAACATACAATATACATTTTCCGGTTCAATTACTCTATTAATCATACACAAAAACTAAAAAAATGATAAATTAGAAAAGGGCAAAAGACGACTAACATTACAGAGTTTTGGATCACTAAATATAATTTACCGTGAAAAAAAACTTCAAAATTCACCATTTTGGCCTAGAAGGAAGAGATAGCATGGTATTCCTAGTCCCACCAAGAATTACGATAGACACTCATGTAGATAAAACCAATAAGATTAATGTTCTCGTTTTGGACCTTTTTGTCTTCGTAAATATATTATAAACTAAATTGTTGAAATCATTATTTAAAAAAAATAATATATATTCATATATAATAATGAAATATTAGTATATGATTTATTGGTTCGATTAAGTTATTTCTTTGGGTTTTTTCTAAACCAAATCAAATACTATTGATTTCTAGAAATCTAAAGCAAACCAAACTCAAACCCAAATAAAATTGATTTATTTAATTGTTACTTGGATCGATTTTTATCCAAACCGTGAAGATTTCTACCTATTAATTAATGCTTAGTGTATTGAGTTTTGAAAAATGATTTGGAGAATAATATTTAATGTTAATGATAAAATAATGAAAAAGAAAATGTCTGTTCTTAATATGTCAAAGTGACAAGTAAAAATGAAAACTTTATTTTAGGTATAAGTGACAAGTAAATATGAATTGAGGGAGTATATGACTGAATGTTGTTAGAATAATTATTTTACTTATTAAATCAACATCCAAAAGTAATTAAGAAAATTTATTTAATTACTTTTAAGAAAAATAATTGTTTATGACCTTTCGCAGAATTTCGACTTTCATTTAATGTGAACAATATTATTTTGGTAAGAATTGAAATTTAATGGAGTATTATTTAAATGAACAGGTTAAAATATAGATGAAGTTGACTTCTTCATTTTTTTTTAAATCTCCTTTACAACATAAAAAGTATTTAATAAACATTTTATGGTATAATTTTGAAAATTTTAATCTATCTACATTGATAATACTATTGAAGTCACATAGATAGTGCAATTTTACGTATATTGCATGCATCATGTACCTTGTTTTTCATGATATTAGTTTATAGTACGTATTTTTAAGTTATATGGATATGCAATTTTATATATTAATTAAATGAAAGATTATGTTGTTGATATATAAAAGTTAAACTATATATAAGAAATTTATATTATATATTGTGTAAAGACTTAGTTTATTTTTAGAAAATTGCTCTGCAAATATTTTTTTGACGAACTCCGCCTTAAAACCGACTTTAAAATCGGACAGTTTAACAAGTCATTTTGCTCTAGTGACATAACTAAAAATCAATGAATAAGAAAATATCAGATACGTAAATAATTAAGCAAGGAAATGCTCTCTGTCATAATTGAGAAAGACAAGAAAACAATGCCTAGTTTTTAATTTTTATTTTTAAAATCAAGAATAAATTGTGTTCATGTATACTAATTCATTCAGGAGGGCTAGTTATGTAAGAGGGGCAAATTAACAGAACAGAAAAAATAGGTAATTTAAATGATTAGGCTAATTGATCAATTAGTTAATATTCCGTATTTGTGATTTATTTAGTGGAGTAATAAATATAATAGTTTGGTAATGTAGCTAATTAAAAATTCGCACGCAATTAGAAATTAGCTTTCACTTGCACGAATGGTTGTAGTTCCTTTCAAAACTGTTGCTTCTCGATTTGAAATAAATACAAGCAGAAGGTTACAAAATGTCAAAATGAAATAAAGTAGGAGGATTTGCAAGATACGTGCTTTGTCATACAATAATATTTGTCTTATTTTAAATATTATTCCCGAGGTTTTCAGGTGATATGTTCCTAAAATTGACAAGATATTGTTATACTATATTTGTCTTATTATAATTATTCATGAGGTTTTTAGGTGATATATTCCTAACATTTACGTAACGTAGGATAGATGTACGTTTCATCTAATAATACAATCGATGTGTTTTTGGTCTAGTAAAGAAAGAAAAGGAGGAAAAAATGTTGAGTCCGGAGTCAAAAGGATAACTTTTTTTCTTGAAAAAACAAAAACGGCACATCAAAAAAAAATTTAATCAAAAGGGTAAAATCGCTCCTGACGGAGCGATTTTGTTTTGACAAAGAAATAAAAATCGCTGCCTTCGCAGCGATTTTGTTTAAGAAATTATTTTTTTTTAAAAAAATCTTTACGCTTTCAGTGATTTTAATGAAAATTAAAAAAAAAATTAAAACTGAAAATCGCTACCTCAGCAGCGATTTTTTCTTTAAAAACTTGTTTTTTTTTTTAAATGGCTGTTGCCGGAAATTTATGTAATTTAAAACTTGTTCTTTATGTTTTTTAATTCCTTAACAAAAATACGCTGCTATAGCAGCGATTTCACTTTTAATTTTTTTTTATATATAAAAATGCTGCTATAGCAGCAATTTTAAAGAAATAATGATTTATTTTTTTTGAGAAAATCGCTGTAAAGGCAGTGATTTTTATTTTTTTTAACGGTCAATTTTTTTCAGAAGAAAATCTCTCCATCAGAAATGATTTTATCTTTTTGGTTAATTTTTTTTTTAATATACCATTTTTATTTTTTGAAGGAAAAAAATGACGTGTGACTCCAAAAATGTTCACAATCACTCATGCCAATCAGTATTTCAAAAACTTGCACGTCTTGAAATTAGTGATAGATGAGGCTAACAATTAGTAGGCGATTCTGCTTATGAATGACAACTGTGGTGGGGGGCGGGACGGGGCAAAAGTTAAACGTGCAGGGTAGGGAAGTGATAAAAGAGATTGACTTTAAAAAAAGACAGTTTTTGAGTTAAAAATAAAAAGTCAATCTGATTTTTAAGTCAAAAATAAAGGTAGGGGGAAATTTATTTTTGATTTTTGACTTACTTTAAGTTATTTTTTTATTTGTCAAATATTTTTAGAAGTCAAAAATTGACTTTAAAAGTAGACTTGATCAACTTTTAATCCAATCCAAACGCCATCAAACTAAGAATGGACATGGTATGGTATATACCGAATACCATATTTCAATTGATATTTTTATACCGTCATATTGATATTATGATTTTTGGTATGACTTCTAATTTTTTTTTGTATTCAATACGGTATTTGGTATTTATAAAATAAATATCAAAATACCGTATACGGTATATCATACAATTTTTTTTTAGTAATATAATATATATTTGAGATAAGTTTCAAAAACACACCTAAACTATACCTGTTTTTTGAGTTTCATACCTAAACTATTGAGAGTGTGAGTTTCATACCTAAACTATCAATTATTAGTTTGAGAAACACACCTCCCTCTTTTATACCACTCTCACCATGGTGTGTGTAATACACTCTCTCTTTTATTTTAAAAAATTGTCACATCACACTCCACATGGACAAAACATTTCACTTTGACAAAAATTAAATAAATTATTAGTATTAGTTAAAATTAAAGATTAAAATTATTATCCAATTTATTTATTTTTTTATAAAATAAAAAAGTAAAATAATTTTCTTACCCCACTCCATCACTTTCTCTCCCTCCACCCCCCACTCCCCCACCCCGGACCCATTTTTTGTTTTGTTTTTTTTTTGTTTAAATTTCTTTTATAAATATTATTTTTTTTACTTCATTCCCCCCTTCCAATTCTAATTTAGATATTATTTTATTTTAAGAAAAATAATTCTATCCACTAGTCACATAACCCTCCGCTTCCAATTTCTTTTCTCGTTTTGTGTTACATATATATATCAAAAATATTTGTTACTTGCCGCTGCAAGACTTTTTTTATTTAATTTTTTTATTTATGTTATATATGGTACACAAGTAAAAAAAATCCTAGAAATATATGTACATATATAATACAAAACGAAAAAAAATGTAAAATAAATAAATAAATTAGAAGTGGAGGGTTAAATAGGATGGGGTAGAATTTTTTTTAAAAATAAAATAATATAATTTTTTTTGGGGAATGAGTGAGTGGTTTTTTTTCTAATATATATTGGGGGGATAGTAATACTTTAATTTTTTTTTATTAATATTAATAATTTATTATTTAATTTTTGTTAAGGTGAAATATTTTATCTATGTGGAATGCTAGTATCAAGGTTTTTTCAAATAAAAGAGAGAGTGCATTACACACACCTCAAAGGTGTGTTTCTCAAACTAAAAAATGATAGTTTAGGTATGAAACTCACACTTTCAATAGTTTAGGTATGAAACTCAAAAAAATGGGATAGTTTAGGTGTGTTTTTGACACTTATCTCTATATATTTCACTAACATGTAGGCTCTCACTTGGCATAGTGGTATGTCAAGTTAGAGTCTACATGTTAGTGAATAATTTTTGCGGTGTAAAATTATACAGGGCTATGGGTAATTTTAGATAATGTTATTTAAACTTTGTATATATAACTACTCGATTGCTATTGAATTTTTCTTTTGTGAAATTATCTAACAGAAGTAGTTGTTGATGTAATATGATTGAGACTTGTGCATTTGAATTTCTCATATTCATGTTGATCATCATATTGATCTTGCAAGAATACTTGTTAGAGGACAAAGAAAATGATTCTAATTTATTTACTAAATGAAATTGTATGAAGAGTTATAAATGTATGTTAATCGAAGTCAAATAAATTATGATTATCAAATACTATACCGTAAAATATCAAAATTGAAATTAAGTATAGTAATAATGTAATACTTTAAATATCAAATACCAAAATTATAATATTAAATTTTTTAAATACGGTACCATGCCCACCCCTACTTCAAACTGGGCGAGGCAGAATAGGGTAGATCAAAAATTATATTTTCAAAATATTAAATGGGGCAGGTCAGGTGGCAGGGTAAATCAATGCTTGTTGTCATTTTCTGCAAAGAATGATTTAATAGATACTCACTTTCTGGCTTACCATTTTTTGTTGTAATATTATAAAAAATCTAGCTGTAAAAGGTTTCTTTATCTACAGACTGAATCCTCCATCTATATTTTGATGGGCACATAATAATGTAGTAATAAATATAACTGTAAAAAAAATTCTTTTATTTTTTTTCCGTTTCTCTCTGTTTTCTATCTTTGGCTTTTTATGAAGAGAAAATGCATAATTATCCCATCAAACTTAGATCCTTTTTTGAAGAAGATATTTTAAGTTTGTGGAGGTTCTATTACCCACGAAATTATTTAAATCTACAATAAATACGTTATTTTAACCCATTTTGACGACAATTGTGATTTCACACTAAAAAAGTGAAAGGATAAAATTGCTGCCCCAAACCAATGGAAAACTAACACATGACATTGTTAAACCAAAGTGAAAAGAGACCCACGTTTCTTCTTCCCAAACCACCATTAATGGCTGTTGAGAGCTTTTCTCAACGGCAAAAGTTGGTTCTTTACTACGCGAAGCGAATTTCTTTACTGTATACTCTATCATCAAGTTTTAGCAAACCATCTTAAGGTCTTTTATTAGAAAAATCTACTTAACAACGACATAATACTTGGTCAATGTAGCACCTAATTTACCTTTCAACAAAGAAATTTGAATCCATTTTCATTCATATAGTTTCCCAAGATCAAAAGTATCACAGAATCTACTCGTAGAAATTCAAAAAAATGTGAAATTCACTTATAGAAGTCAAAGCTAGTCTTAATTTCGGAATACCCACAAAACTAAAAAGGATTAAACTAATTTTTGGGGATTTTTAAAAAAAAATCAAACACTAAATAAACAACAAAAACACTAAAAAATAACACACAAAACTTACATAAATATATCTTTACGAAGAAATTCAGAAAAAAAAATCTTTTGAAGTGAAGTAAATCGAAAGAATCAGGAAAGGGAATTGGAAAAGATGAACATGAATTCTTCTAAAAAGATCTAAGGGTTAAAATGTGAGTGGGTCAGGGTTTTACCTGATCCACTATTAAACAAGTAAGAAAAATAAAAAATATTATTTTATTTGGAGGTGAAACACACGCACGAATTATGAGATTGCAAATATTGCAAAAATAGTGTATTTAAAATTGTTGAAAATGATTGGATGGGATAATAAGATCTCTACAAACTTTAGATGTCTACTTCAAAAAAGGATACAAATTAGATGAGATAATTATGTATTTTCTCTTTTACGAAAGCAAATAAGTTTCTGCATGTTGTCAAATATTTTAGATGCAATAAAATATATTACTGGAAAACAGTGCTTTGCACCTTCAATATCACCATTGTTCATGAAAACACCGACATTGTGCAGTGTGGCTAGACTTAGCGGGGCAAGACCATTGGCGTAGTTAAATATTTTACTGAGGGTGTTAAAGAATTTCATAGCTAATAAAAATAATTTAATGAACACTTAAATTTTGTAAATCAAACTACTTAACATTAATAGTTAATTTTTTTAATTAAAAAATATATCAAAAATTTTAAAATCTAACTACATAATATTTAGCTTTAATGTTCACGTTTATTTGTTAGGAAATGAAAGTACAAAGAAAAAAGAGAGAGATAAAATTCAGTTTAGAGTGAAATCACTTTTATGCTTCAAGATTTCACGAATCTTTGATGACTAACAACGAGAAATATAAAATAAAGAATAGAATCAAAAGAGTTATATTAAAAGAAATTCTATATTAAGCCTTTTCACTTTTAATATTTTTATGGAATAAATAAATAAATAAGATTTGCTTATTAACTTTAAATTAAATAATTACTTTTAATTTTTTAATGAAAAAAATTAAAATTGCGCACAACAGGTTGTAAAGGACATAGCTTGAGCTGAACGACTGGGATCATTGAGCTAAAAAACTTTATTGTTTTTCACGGGTATCCAAAATGTGTTATTTAATATTTAAAGTATTATTTTACTTATAAATACAGTGTAATTTTTCAACAGAGTGTCCGATTGAACACCCTAACCTAAGGAGGGGCGTAGGGCAAGACATGACTTAGCGAAGGGGGGCAGGGCGAGACGCGGGAGGGGGCATGGAGGTCAACTTTTCTGAAAAATGCCAAACAAGGCAGGGTGTGGATCAAAATCTTAGTAGGTCGAGACTTTCCTATCTTAATCCGTTCTATTGTTATCCCTAATTTTACACTTTTTCAAAATGATAAATGTTACTCTTTTTTGTTTACTTTTATTTGTAATAGAGTTTGCACACTTCATATTAGTTGATGTATGATTTTTAATAGAATTAAGAAATGATTTGAAATGAATAATTAATATTAACTTACTAAGTTAAATAAAATAATAATAATTATATTTTGTGTAACACGGTAAAGCGATAAACACAAATGATATTTAAAGAATATAATAAACAAGTAAATTGAACAGAGATTTACATATGCCATACAAATGAATGAATAGTCTTTCTCTTTCTATGGTCGTTTGGTAGAGTGTATTAGGAAAAATAACGCATGCATTAACATTGTGTATTACTAGTACCTTGTTTGGTACTCTTTTCCAACCTATGTTAAGGTGTGTATTGCTAATACCATGGATTTCTAGGTATTAGCAATGCAATGGTTTTAATGCATGCATTAGATTAACTAATGGCAAAACTATCCTCTAAGCCTAATAATAATAATAATAATAATAATAATAATAATAAACATAATAATAATAATAATAATTATTATTATAATAGTAATAATTATAATAATATTAATTATAATAATTATTATTATAATAATATTAATTATAATAATAATAATGTGGGGGTATTTTTGTAAACAAATATTTTTTAATAGTCTTTATACAAGGTTTGCTATTTCCAATACATCAAACCAAACAATGTATAAGAAATTATGCAAGCATTACTAATGCATGCATTACTAATACATCATATTCAGCATTATTCTTATACACTCTACCAAACGACCTCAATTAGTATAATGATTATAACAGTTTAGTTACACATCTTTTCTTATTTTATCATTTCACGCTTGCTAAAAAAAATTGCCCATGTTTGGTAAGTTTTTGGAGATGCAATTTTATATTGCGATATAAAATTGTGAAATGAAATGAAATTAGTATTTGAAAATGTATGTTATGCAGATTTCATAGGATGAGGTTATATGATTCGAGAATTTTAAATCTTGATTTCAGATTTTTCAAATACAAAAAAAGATCATAAGTTTATAGTTTGTATAATGTCCACATTTGTATCTACTAATCATTTATTTTATATGTAAATATAATTTATAATTAAATATCATTACATTTTAAACTATTTATATATCATATAACAATTATTTTCACCAATATAAAATTTATTATTATTTCAAATCAATTTCTTTTTTATCGTTTATATTCATCAAATTTATTTACCAATCAAAATTATTACTACTTATTCAAATCACTGTTTAATAAAAAAATATTTTTCTATGAATGGATAAGACCTGATCAATGTAACATTAATTGAAAATACAATTTCCTTACAACTTCCGATGCTTATTTCACGTTGACATATAGTATACTACTACTATGTAGTAACTTTATCTTTATTCACGCTAATCGATTGCTTCATTTACGTCAACACCTAATTCACTATTTCCACCATCCTATATTTATAACAACCTATAATTCACTAATTCAGTCCATTTTGACAACAAAGGAATATCAAACTAATTATGTCTTATTTTTAATTTAAAGTGAGTTAAATTTTATTCAACTTATGTTCAATTGTTTTTACTTAATTAAAGTTTGATCAATAAATATTATAATCTTTTAGAATAATTTTATGACAATGTATTATGCAATTTTATAAACCCTTACTGATTTGATTTGATTATATAAAGAATTGAACAATTTAATAGTTGTATAACTTATAGGTTTTTATGTTTATAAAAAACATACCATATAAAAAGTCCAAATTATTTATTCAAATAAAATTTCAATTTCATTTAATGATTTTATATCATAATTTCATATCGCGACGGACCCACCCTCTGTCATGGGGTATTGACTGACACTGCTTCATTGAAATTTTTTAGTATTATATATATTTAAAAATCTGAAAAAAATAGAAATATCCCTACAAATAATGCTATTGACATTGCTTGAATAACTAAGCTTCTTGGCTCGTTGATTTGCAACGCGAATGAAACGGTAGTTCACCCAAGCGTGGCCCGAGTTCGACCCTTAGTAAGGCCGAATTTGTCTTTTATTAATATAATATTATTATATTAATTTTTAAATATCAACACCCCTTACTAAAAATCGTGCGTATCACATGACCAAACATGACCTTAAATAACTTGGCAGTATAATTTTTATTTACACTACAAAAATCAAATCTGACGACGGAAAGAAGGATAATGTCACTAGACACCAGTGCCTCAAGGCTCCAACTCTTATCAATCTTCCGTATACAATCCAATTTTTTTTATAGTAATAGTCTTGTTTGTTGTTATTCGTTTGGTTTTTATAGCGATTGGCTATTATATTTTTAGTTTTTATAATAATATTTGATATTTAAATTTTATAATTTGATTTCTATAACCAGAAAAGATGCAAATAAAATATCTATTTTTAAATTTTTTAATACTATAAAAATAATAATACTATCTAAATTTAAAATCCTGGAAGTATCCATATTTCAGTAATTCAAAATTAAAGAAAATTAATACATTATAAATGAATTTTGACCCTAATAAAATGAAAAACTTTTGTCTCTGAAATACAAACATGCACGAATATTTCTATGATTCTTTAACTACCAAAATATGTACCAATGTAATATTTTTTTGGTAAAAATTATGTAATGTATAATTTTTTTAAAATATTTAGTTAAAACAGACCTAGTATAAGTTAACTTATAGATTCTATTTTTATGTGTCCTTGAAATAACAATGCATTTAGTATTGCGTTCTTTATTGTGAAAATAAAGACTCATAATAGTGGAAAATAGTAAATTAATTTTTTTTAATATCACATATGGAGAGCCAGGAATTGAAAAAAGTTCAAAGGCAAGTCTGTACATACAAAGGAGGCGGCAACACAGATCAAAAAGGAGATTATAGAGAGATTACAATTTCTTAGTAGTTCAAAGAAAACACAGAGTTGTAGGAGTTTTGTTCAACTTTTACTTTGTAATTAAATTTTTTGCTTTGTAGGAGGCCTAATCCCTGTTACAATGTATAGGTGCTCTCTATTTGTACGGATTTTGATGGTAATGGTAATCTTTTACAGTTGTTTACCAAAAAAAATATCTGAGTAAGTTGTTATAAAGAGGTGATTTCGTAAAGATTATCTTGTTCAGGGACGGAGGGAGAGTATTAACTACAGATTTGGACTAACCTAGCAGGTACTGTTTAGACCTACTTGTGTCATGAGTCTCATTAAATATGTACAAAGTTTAAGTGCGAATCCAATAACTATGACGACAAATTCAAAACTCATAAACCTCAACTCCTAGCTCCACCTTTGATATTGTTATAAAGATTGGTATTGTTTGTTATAGATAAAAAGTTTGTTATAAAAAGGTAAGATATAAGATAGGCTTTGAAAGTAACTTTTATGTTAAAAATTTGTGTTATATAAGAGTGTTTTTATAGAAAGGTTTAATGGTAATTTTGGTCTAAATGGTAAACTAACAAAAAGGGGCCAAATGTGTAAATCAGCCCAAGGATTTGTGGGTTAAGTTGAAGTCAGCCCAGCCCAACCCATTTAAATCAAAGGAATGGTTCAGTTTCAGTTTCTCACTATACCCATCGTCAACACACAAGTAATATCAGGAAAGATAATGAAGTTGGGTGGTGGAGTGGGTTTTGGATGTCCACGCGCCGTCGCATTTCCCGGCATTTTGTTTAGCCGCTGCCGACCAACATTCCGATGCTATTCCTCTTCTTCTTCTTCTCAAGGTAAAGAAAATTGCAAACCTACACATACTTCTCCCGTGTTTATTTGTACATGTATTGTGTAGCCGATGTCTACTAGTTTTGAAATGAGGTCGAGTTGATTGATATAATTGAAATGAAATGTGGATTTTCCAATTGGCGATCGTTCACTGCCGTGCCATGTTAGTATGAATTGCATCACTGCACTGAGGTTTTTTTGTCTAGTTTAATTTGATACTAGTGGGTTATTACTGTACCAATTCACATGTGTTTTGAATGCATGAATTGGTATTTGAAATGAGAATGGTGGCATTTTTGCAATGCAGACCATGTTTCATTTATCAAAGATGTAGCTGCAACTCAAGCACCGGAGCATTTGAATGAACTTCTCAAAATCCTTCAGGTGAGAGGTGAGGCAATCTAATTCCATCTGTTAAATTCTGATTAATCCGAGTATGCTTCTAGTGAAAAAAAGAAGAAGTTAAATGGAGAAGCCGTCTTTAATTACTTTATTCCTGATACTAGGTCTCTACAGGTATACTGGAAATACTCTTTGAAAATTTACCTTTTAAATGAATATATGACGATAAAACTGGTCAGGAGTGCTGCTAGTTCTAGTTAAAAGTTACTACATTAGTACTTTTCCTGACCTGTAGGTCCGCTTCAATGTATTTTATTGTTAGGAGTAACTTTCGGTATTGAAACTTAAGGTATCAGGGGGGTCAGGTTACGGTAATCTTTTGCTTCTCTTGGTTATTTCATATTAAGGAAGTGTCATAGGATGACCTTGTACGCCTGACGAAGACTTGTGTATATCCTTCCTTAGGCTTACTTAACTGAGACTTTTGGCTTAGGTTGTTATTGATATAATCTTCAAATGTCTGATGGTCACTATGAACCTTATGCACTGCTCAACACCTTATGATAGGTGAGGAAATAATTTCTCCTGGTGCCAAACAAGGGCTGGTTCCTCTGGTGATTCCTCTTTCCAGAAGGAGTTCAGGTATGATGGGAATGGATCTGATATCAAGCTTTTTTGAAGTTGAAAGTGCGCTTCTATGTTCATTTTTTCCCTTCTCTTCTTTTGTAGATTCTGTAACTGCACTGTTACGATGGCCAACTGCCCCATCTGGGTAATATAATTCATCAAAATGCTGAGTTTTGTGGATATCTCTGTTCTACTTTTTTGGGTGCTTATCTTGGTTTATTCTCTGTTCTCCAAATTGCTCTCAGAGAAAAAGGGGGAAAATATTTGGTATTTGATTTATATCCTCATTGTTCACAGGATGGAGATGCCATTGGTAGAAGTGCGCAAGTATGGCGTGTGGCTATTAGCTAAGAATGTAAGCTACTATGAACTTGCTCTACTACTTGGGATCTGGATGATGTTTGAGAGGGTTAATTGCTTCACTCTTGCATTCTGCTTTGGTAGCATGCACAAATTTGTCTCACCTTTCCATTTACCATGCTATAGGTAGATCAGTACATTCACAGGGTTTTGGTGGAAGAAGATGCAAATGGTCATCAAGAAAAAACGGATGAATTGTTCCGGATTTCTGCTGGTGCTGGAAAGAAACTTTATGAGAAGGGTGATTTTGGAGCATCAAAAATTTCAAGCGTAGATACTTATATATTGAAGAAGGTAGAAGGAAGGATGTATACGGCAATATCTTGATGTTAGTCATTGTGACTCAAGCTAATTGCACCTATTGATATTCTCTCTAGGTTGGCTTGTTTCCAGACGTACTGGAGCGCAGAATTAAGCAGCATTTTGACAATGGAGACAATGTAAGAAAGTTTTTATTTATCTAGTAAGCAATGATCAATCCATAGCATTTGGGTGATAAATATGTGCTGTTGGAAGATTTCAGCTTTGGTGACGGGAGAATTTTATACAAAGAAGGAGCATTTTCCAGGATTCGCGCGGCCTTTTGTCTTTAATGCTGAAGTTTTGCTGAAGTCTGTATATCTCATAGTTTTTCTTCCTCAATAAATCTGTATATTTATAAAACAAGCTATTTCTACAACATATTTACTAATATTGTTCTCTTCTTCTCTAGGGTTGGGCGCAATATAGAAGCTAAAGATGCTGCTAGGGGGGCTTTAAAATCACCATGGTGGACTTTGGGTTGCGAGTACCATGTACGCCATTCCTTGATCCAATAAATTTCTTCTTGCCTTTTGCAGCATGCTGATGCTAGGTCTATGTGCTTATCTCTTTATTGCAGGAAGTTGCTAATATGGCTGAATGGGAAGATGAACAAATTGAGTATATCAAAGAGAAAGTAACTGAGGAGGGAAGGGAAACCGATCTAAAGAAAGGGAAGCAACCTGCTCAGGTAAACTCTCTAGTAAACTTGAATTCAAATGTGTTTGCACAAGAAAATGATTTCCCAGATTTCAGCACCTACCTAGAGCCTACTCCTTCACAAAAAGAAGAAAAACCTATGTTCCTTTTTCATCCTAAACCTATTTTTTGCAGGTTGCATTGGATGAAGCTGCTTTCTTGTTGGATCTAGCTTCCATTGACGGTACATGGGACGATTGCGCAGAAAGGATTGCTGAATGCTACAAGGAGGCGGGCCTGCATGAAGTTGCAAATTTTGTGGTTTACAGAGACTGAATTACCAGTAACTTTACTGAATATTAGACATTTTACACTACTCCCTATGAGTCCTAGCTATTGGCCTATTCAGTTTTGGCTCTAGCAGAGTGTACTATAATGAAAAACAAGAAGAGACTTCACAGCAGTCCTTTAAATATGCACCCCCATTTTAATCTCCACTCACACTGGGGTCAATTGTAAAAGACCAAAAGTAAAAATATGTTAATAAATAACTTGCATTGAGGTTGAAGCAGGTGCAAAATGCATCACGATCCAAACATATGTTTAGTATTGTATAATCAATTTGTCGTTGAGATATTTCAGTTCTTTTCTTCAAGTACACACTACTCGAGTAGCAAAAAGCGTACTGGGCAAATATGAAGCACGTCAAACATGGTTCATCCACCAAAGATTCAAGAAGTTTCATCGCTTGTATCATTTTTTTTAGCAATTGAAACACTATATCATTGAGGTTAAGGAGTGGTTCTAGTTTCATATACAATACCACATACAATACAAAAAAGAGAACATTGCTTTCTGCACCAACCAAGCCATGAATTAAAGCATAAACATCACTAGAAACAAGAAGCCTGCAGCTGCGAATGGCATCCATGCAGGTCATACCTTAAGTTTCGTCTTGTTACTATTTTTCTTACCTTTTCGCAACAACTTTCTCCACAATCCAAGAACATTTCTTTTCTTGTTAGGTATGATAGGCAGGGAGCCAGTTACAGCCTCATATCCTGAATGCGCACTCCCATTTGTCAATGGAGACTTTTCTGGTAGTTTCACTGATCCATCAACACTTGAGAAAGTATTTCTCTTGGCATCCGGAATGACTTCCTTGGTAGTAGGAGATCCCATTTCATCCTCAGCCAGCATCTTGTCAAGAAGAGATGAACGGCGTCCAAAACTTTTCTTTGGGGTTGTCATGGTACCACTAGTTGTTTCTGAAGTTGTAGATATCACCTTATCAAAGAGAGCTGCATCCCCAGGCGAGGCCAATGCCTTCAACTGCTTCCCTAGGTTCAGAATAGTCTCTTGACACTCTGCCAACTTTTCTGAAGCTGCAGTGATCTCCCAATCCTACAAAATTGAACAAAATGTTTATGTAATGCGGTTATTACATGTTTGGTAGAGTTACAGAACTCGACTACTTCTTGAAATAGGCAATAAGATACATCATATCATTTACAAGACTATATTTTTGTTTTTTCCAAAGTTTCAATTGATTTTTATCTGGTCATTTTGGCAAGTATAGAATTCTTCCAATTCTCCAACACAAATGAGTCATATCAATTAAATATGACCCTTTTTAGAAGTTTGAATTGTTCTGCAAATCTATGCTTATATTGTAGTAGTACATTATTCCATACCGTGTATCTCGAAAACATCACCAATCCACGTGGAAATGAAGAAACATGCATCTCTAGATATTTGATCTGTAAGGCCTGAGGTACACTAACTGAAGATAATGGGAACTTACGCTTTGAAGAAGCTTTTCTTCAGGGTCCACCTCAGCATTCTCTGATAACTCCATTTTTTCCGTGCTGCAAGTTTACATGTTTCAGGTAAAGAAAAGTCCTTGACAACTACTTCTAACAAATTTACAAAAACATTACATGTACCTTTCTTTCTGCAACTGAAGCATATGGCATGCAGAATCGAGCTTCTTATAGGATTTATTTTGGTCCTCGAGTTCCTTCTCCAAACAGCAAGCCTTTCGACAAGCTTCATTCAGTTCCAGTTTAGCTGCTTCGAATTGCATCTCAAGGTCTTCTTTCACCATTTTTTCTTTCTCAATTTGATCCTCAATCATCCCCTTTGACTGTCTGAGATTTTCTACTTCTTTTTCCAGGCCTTTTATTGTTTTCTCTGATTCCTGAAGTTGAACCATCAAGGAATCGCTTCGGAGAGTTTCTGCTTCCAGTTTTCCCTCCAAATCCACCTTTGTAGCTCCCTCTTCCGGAAACTCATCTTTCGGTAATTGACTTTCATTATCGACAGATGGTAGAACTTCTTTCTCTGGCAAATAACTCATCCGAGCGAGTGAGGTAGAAACAGGAGAGTATAATGGGTTTCCTCTTTCAGTCTGAAGTTTATCAAATTCAAATATAGGATTAATCACCCCAGTTTCCATTCCCCAGTCAAAATGGCTTTTTATAGTATCCTTCATGCTTGAAACATCTTGAAGGGAAAAACAATGGTTCACAATCCATTCCAGGGTCCTAGTTAGTTTTTCAGTGAACTTCTCAATGCGAACCTTTCCATTCAATAAATCACGGCATGTTTGGACAAATTCTTGAAGAACAGCAGAGAGTTCTGAAGATTTCCACTGGAAAACACGAACCATGTAGGCTGTCTCCTTCGATGCACTTTCAAATGGTAGAAGTCCATTACCATTGTGAGATAAGATTTCTGGAATACTATCATCTGTCGAGGGTATATTGATTCCTTCTATGATATCAATAACCTTATTAATTGATATACCCATAAATGACAACATATCTGGTTCACCCTTTCTTTCTGATGAAACATTATCACCAGCTCCTGTATGTATCTCCTTACAGTCACCATTGTTGGGAGAACATGTAACATCAGTATCTATTACACTTTCATTTGCTTCCGCAGGGTTCTTACTCGAGGGAAACTTCTGTGCCAGGGCAGTTCTGATATCTTCCAGTATTTCGTATGGGTTTCTTTCAGTTACATGTCCATGCTCCAAGAGCATTTTCAGTATGTTATCAACTTCACCAGAAGCTTTATCTGTCAATATTGCTTTTGACTGATTATCATTGCTGGAAACATAACGATCTGTCACAGGAACTCTCTCTGTACTTTCTGCTTCTGATGAATGAGAGCATAACTGAGACTCCAAAGCATCCTCATTTCCATTTTCCCTTGGTAAGGCATGATGAACAGCTCCCAGAGGGTTAACTGTAGACTCAACCGCTAATTTTTCCATCTCTGCAAAGTCATCCATCAGATTTATATCTGAAGCTCCTACACTTATAGATGAAGGTGGACCAATTTGTTTCTCATTTTTGAAATGCTCCAGCTCTGACATTAGTGCAGAAGCCCAAGACTCGGAACAGCCACCTATGTCATCACTGCCCATATCAGACAGTGATGTCACAGATAGTTCCTGCGCAGAGGGAAGATATTTTTCTAGTTCAGCAGTTGTTTGAGCATTTGTCATCCTAGAAAGTATGAGTTCATTAGCTCTTTTGTTAAGAGCTTCTTTCAGAGTCCTATTTTCCTCTTCCAGCATGCATAATTGCTCAGAGAGGAAGTTAATATTTCTGTTCGGAGTATCAGGAGCCGTCTCTGAAGTTAAGTCCACTGAACCATTTGGAGACGGATTTGACTTCCTTATCCTCATTTTAGCATGATCCTTCCCCAGCATCTCAACTTCAGTCTTCATTTTGGCCAAGGCGGCAGGGCCTGGCAACCTCTTTCTAACAAGGATGCGTAGCCTTTGACATTCCGAGTCCAGTTGTGCAATTTTCTTCACACTCTCCAGATGTTGCTTGTGTGCAACATCAGCTGTTCGGCGATTAAATTCTCTCTCCTCATTCCGGATCTCAAGCTCCTTCTCAAGGACCCGTACCTCATACCGCAAAGAAGCATTATCTTTTTCTACAGATTCCAGCCGCGTCATCAAGGCACTGAAATCTGCTTCTGCCCGATCTATTTCTCCTTTTAAATGACCTGTTGCCTTCTCCTTTGCCATGAGAGCCATACTAAGCTGAGTGTTTTCGGAACCTAATCGTGAAAGCTTCTGCCCAGCATCTGCTAACTTTTTCTCTAAGAGAAATCTTGTTTTTTCAAATTCTTTTGATGCGTTTGATACTGCGTCATGAATCCTGTTCTCCTGCTCATCTCGAATGAAACGCAACTGCTGCATACATTCCTTGAGTGCTGCATCCAAGTTGACTAATCTCTCTTCACCAGCTATGCTCTGCTGTAGAGCTTTTTCTAGCTCCTGCTTTAGCAATCTTGCTTCAGTTTCAGTCTTCTCCCAGCCTACATATATCATTCACAAGTGACAACATTGGACAAAAAAAATACATTTTTGTGATTTCTATGGAGGACAGAAAGTAAAAAAATACAAAAAGAGATACTAGAAAAGAAGCTAAACTGTTGGTTTTTTAAAAGATGGGGCAGCAAAAAAGGGTTGAAAATGTCTCTCTATCATTTGATTAACATAGAAGGGCTTTAAATAGACACTTACAACACGAAATCTGCATAGTTTAAAATTATAAAATCTAAAATATCTCAACTACTAGAACAACCTAACAAAAATTCAAATTTTAAAGTCATCTTAAATCTAGGCAACTTATTATGCTAAAATTTACTGCAGTAACTGAAAGCTATTTTCAACATAAACAAATGAATATACAAATATGATAGTAAATTAGCTATGGTTACCTGCAATTGCTTCCTGTGCAATTTTCATCTGTTTCTGTGCAAAATCATCTTTAGCACGACATTCCACCAGAGCAGAAGAAAGCTTGTCAGTCACAACCTTCAGCTCTCTTTCTAGATCAGCTTTATCACTAGATAGTGTCTGTAAATGAAGGAGAGTAGGTAAGCTTGTTCAGAGCACATAAGACTATCACGACCAAAAAACTTTAAAGCACATGTAAGTATAGAAGATTCATCAAGTTCAAACAGGATCATCATTTCTTCTGCTTCCAACAGCAGATGCATTCATCCAGATACATCCTCATCTTATTAGGTTTGAAGTTTCTTGTCAAGGAGGTGCAGAGGGTTATCGAGCCAGTTTGGAGTTCACCTTGCCCACCCGTCAGAAGAAACTAGAGAAAAAAAGGAAAGAAATAGAGAGGACATGCAAAGGGATTCTAATTTTATTTTTGATGAATGTAGAGATGTGACACTGGGACATGGCTGTGATACAATGTAAGGATATGACACTTAGGCCTAACTCAACCCCAAAAGCTAGCTTATGAGGCAAGGATTGCCTAAGTCTATTAAGCAACACATGTCCATTCCACAACCAATGCAAGACTCTAAGCCACTCTAACAATGAATTTATTCTTTCTCCAGATAGTAGGTTTGGATGGTGGGAAAGGTGCATGTGGTGAGAAGTGTTTCTCAAACATTAGGAGATTGAGATTTTAATCCCCTTCAAAAGTGTCTTTTGTATGACTAGTTCCAAGTTCCAACTTCCACTTATCCAAAGATCATTTCAAGTTATGTTTTGTATTTGTCTTTCTCAGCTCATAAGAAAGTATACTCGAAATCATAATAAACTATCAACTATTGGATATGAAAGGATTACTTGCTTCATCAATAAAGCTAGAATATTCTTCTACTTCATCACTCCTAATTAAACTTTAGTCCGTCAGATTAAAACCCCAACAAGTAAAGGTGGCTAGTAGTTGAACCATGGTCATTTATTTACCACATATCTCTAATCAATATGCAGTCAAAAGCAAAGTTTCTTAAAACTTGTCTTGCTAGGGAAATGAAATATGTAATGAATACTAGGCCGTCTGAAGATATGGGAATCACACTTGACCAACATGCTAAATAAATAGGGCAATGAACAGAAACAAATAATGAAAAGGACTACGCTTTGGTTACCTCTTCGTCATTTCTTCTCAAAGAGAGATTTGCTTTGTCTTCAGTAACCATGTTCTTTTCTGTGGATTTTTTCTTCCAGGGCCACGATTTGTGATCCATTGTCTTTCAGGATATCTTCAGGTGCAGTCTTATTTATCCAAAATGTTACTCAACTCTTCTCTTAACTACATCTATACAATCAAATATCTGCATACAAAAAAATCTTTTAACATAGTAACAATTTGACAACATAGAAGGGCTATTTCCGGAGGATACTCGGCTCGAGTACAACAAATCAAAATAGATATGAAAAGCGAAAACGACAGTAAAGAAAGCATGACAACTAATAAGTAAACAATAACAACAACAAAATAGTGCAATAACCGAAACACCATAAACAACATATAATGATTGAAATCAAAAGCAAGACACTACAGCAATAAGGCCAATACTACTACAGATACCAACAAAACCAAACCCATCGAAAAGCAAGACAACACTCCACTACCTATTAACCGTTTACACTAATCTGCAACCTCCACACCCTCCTGAAAATCTAATGAAATTATTCTCCATAAACAACATATAATAGATAGACATCAAAAGCAAGACACTACAACAATAAAGGCCAATACTACTACAGATACCAACAAAACCAAACCCATCGAAAAGCAAGACAACACTCCACTACCTATTAACCGTTTACACTAATCTGCAACCTCCACACCCTCCTGAAAATCTATGAAATTATTCTCCATAAACAACATATAATAGATAGACATCAAAAGCAAGACACTACAACAATAAAGGCCAATACTACTACAGATACCAACAAACCAAACCCATCGAAAAGCAAGACAACACTCCACTACCTATTAACCGTTTACACTAATCTGCAACCTCCACACCCTCCTGAAAATCTATGAAATTATTCTCCATAAACAACATATAATGATAGACATCAAAAGCAAGACACTACAACAATAAGGCCAATACTACTACAGATACCATCAAACCCAAACCCATCGAAAAGCAAGACAACACTCCACTACCTATTAACCTTCTACCCTTATCTGCAACCTCCACACCTTCCCGAAAATCTATGAAATTATTCTCCATAAACACCCAAAATCCTCAAAAGAAATCAATAATCTCAGTCTAATAGGCGAAATAGCAAAAAGGAGATGCAATTTGAAATTGCTTCCCGGAGTCAACTGCACAAATCTGATATTTAAAATCATTGGCACTCAACGCACTGATGTAAATTAGTGTATTAGATCCATCTCTAGAGTAGTTTTCCAGAAAGTCAATGTAAAACTCTATCAACAATCACTTCTATATAAATGCCATTTGCTAATGCAATATGCAATATTTGAATAAATTTCTTTTGCATATAAGTGATGAAGATAATCAATCTCACATGATATTTCAATTTTAAAAAAAATATCAATACAAGCACACTATTTTTCGCCTTTTCTACAATAACATTATATGTCAAAATGCAGCACAACAACATCCCAACACAGTAACCACAAAAATATAGCAAACAAACACATGAACAGGATTTAATGATCCGCGTAAGAGGGAAATAGAAAAAAAAATAGGGGTTACATTCAAACATTTGATAACTGAACAGTAACTCCAGCTCATGAATCTATCGAAAAACAACAATGCAAATGAAAAATCCAATCCAAACAAAATAAATAAACAGTAGAAAAAACAAGTAAAACATCATTTTCAAATGATACTATACACTTACATTCTCGATCCTACCTAACCACCATGAACAGAGCAAATGCCAAAGAATTATGAACAGAGCGCAAAGTAAAAGAGAGAGGATGTCGGTAACTGGATCTGGGTCGGGTCGGAGACAGAAGAGAAAAAGTTTCGCGGGTTGCTTTGGGTTGACGGAGCGTAAGAGAGAAGGAGGTGAGTGTGTGTGTCGACTGTCAACCACTCACACGGTTCTTGTGTGGGTTGAAAGAAGTGTCACTGTCTATATATTGTCCCCACTGCTCAGCTTGACTTGTTTATCGGACAACAATTTGTTCTTCTCACCTTTTTTTACTATATTTGCAGATTCTTCAACTTTGTTGTATAGTGAACTATATTGTCAAAAATGTTCAACTAAAATAGGTGAATATTTACAAGGAGGTATTCTCAAAGGCATAATTTGAATTCCACAAGTTAAACAATTTAAGTTTGATTGCGATTTTGAATATGAAATTTTATTAATAAGTTTTGGAAATTATGTCAAAAGAATATTATAAATCACAATAATTGACAATTTAATTATGATTAAAGATAAACTTGTTTGTATCTCAAAATTAAAAAAAGAGTCACATATATTGAGATGGAGATAGTATGTTTTAGTTTTGATATTATTTAATTTCTTATTTGATAGTGTTATATACCTTATTTTTGTACTATTTTTTTTATACACAATAAATCATGACATACATAATACGGAGTACTAATTTATTTAAGTACATCATATTATTTTTATTCTAATACAAAGCAAAGGGTTATAATAAAAAGATAATGTTAACATAACTAATACGGCGTACGTAGCCTACCACATGAACCTTAATTTTTTGTTGGCAATTTTAAACTGTTTTTTTTTTTTTTTGAAGTAGCATTAGTGCAAGCAGAGTATTGTGTTATACTTGGCCCCCACATACCAGAATTTTAGTTAGCTAGTCAAACCTTTTTAAAGTGCTTATGATTATGAGGCTTTTGTTGTAACAATACTTTCGTTAATAATTTTAATAAGGAATAATGAGTTCTTAAATCTTACGAAAGCCAAGAAAGGAGGCTCAATCTATAGCAAAACTTGGTGCTATTTGGTTAATCATGTTGTTTAAGCACTTAAATAATGCAAAACACGTAATTTTCTTTTCATAATTTAGCAGTTAATATGTTATGTCTGTGTCTGTGATGGTTGTTAATTTAGGAATTCATAATGCCTCACATTTTAAGAGACTAAAAGGAAAACTTGATTTAGAGCATGTTTGGATTGATTTAAAAGTTGGTCAAATCTATTTTTAAGTCATTGTTAGCTTTTGAGAATGTTTAACAACGTTAAAAATAACTTAAAATAAGGTTAAAATGACTTTATAAAAAAAATGACTCCCCCCTATTTTTTTACTTAAAAGTCATTTAAAATTTGACTTTTTATTTTTTGATTTAAAAGCTAATTTGTTTACCGCTTATTCAAACCGGCTCTTATTTTGTATGCTTATCTAATGATGAAAAAGATAGCATAATTTGAATTAAATAAAGGGAAAAGGCTGAAATATACCATTGAACATTCAGAAAAGACTTATTTATGTCATCCGTTAAAAGTTTAGCTCATCTATGCCATTACCGTTTAACAAAAGGCTCATTCATGCCATTATTTTTTAACGGTGGTTTTGCAAAACCATTTTTTAAAATGTTTGTTCAGAATTTTGATTTTTTATTATAAAAATAATAATGATGTGGCCGAATTATAATTGGCCACGTGTAAAAAATGGTTTTGCAAAACCACCGTTAAAATGTTTGTTCAGAATTTTGATTTTTTAGTATAAAAAAAATAATGACGTGGCTGAATTATAATTGGCCACATGTAAAAAATGGTTTGCAAAACCACCGTTAAAATGTTTGTTCAAAATTTTGATTTTTTATTTAAAAAAATAATGACGTGGCCGAATTATAATTGGCCATGTGTAAAAAAATGGTTTTGCAAAATCACCGTTAAAAAATAATGGCATGAATGAGCCTTTTCTTTAACGGTAATGGCATAGATGAGCCAAACTTTTAACGGATGGCATAAATGAGCTTTTTCTGAAAGTTCGATAGCATATTTGAGCCTTTTCCCTTAAATAAATTGAGTGTTTTTATTGTCACGTAAAAAGATACTACAAAAAAAAATTCTCTCTTAAATAATTCTGAAACTTGTGATGTAAAAGTAATATATTGTGTGAAGTTTGAAAATCAATCACTTCATTTTAATTGTATTGTTTTATTTTGACTTTATATGATATTTAAGAAAGCTTGTTATGTTAAACTGAATATACGTCATCTGAAAAGTTCAAAATAAAAAATTATTAAAAAAAATAAGAAAAATAAATTGAAACAAGTCGGAGTAATTTTATTCTATAAATAAAATGGTTGAATCTTCATAAAATGAATAGCAGTTGGCGGAGAAAAGGTGTGCTAGGTCCCATAGTGCAATAACAACACATTATTGAGTGCTTTTAAAGCACTGAGACTTATGGTTCCACAAATTAAAAAAATACGCTTTTTGCTTCGTCTTGTCAATATGCTTATTTAATTACATGGACTTTAACCATTAGTGCCACGCAGCTCCAACCTTTAAAATAATAATTGAGCCATCATATCTCAGCTAGCTAGTGCTCCTTCCTTACTGCGTATCACATTCTCGTAATGAGATGGCAGAACAGGACGGAGTCAGATAAAAATAAGAGGTTTATTTTTAAAAAAATTATAATTTTTTTTAGCTCGACTACTATGAGAAGGCCAACAAAAAGATTTTAATTTGAATTAATTGAGGTGTGCAAATTAACTGAACACCATCTCCATAAGACCATAACAATTAAAAGCAAGATAGAAATTTATTGTTTACTTTTTATTTTCATTTTAGCTAAATATCTTTTCACAAATGTGAGGTGGTATTAAATGTCAATTTTCTCGTGAGGTTGTATTTAACACTAACCGTGATACCTACTCGTAGTAGTGCATAGAAATCAACTTGGGATACCTTTTTCCTAAGGTGCAGAGCTTGTCACATTCGTTGAAAGATGTGACTTGATACCTTTAGTTGGTCTTTAAAATGGATGCTATAGTGGCTTCCTTCTTAAGTTCATTATTGGTAGTTGCTAAAACACGTCAAGTCTAGAGATATGACAAAACTAACTCATAAAAATATGTTTAGTTCAATTCGTTTACATTTGAATTGATTAATGATTTACCTATTTATTAACTTAGTTCATCTAAAAGTTGAACCAATTTGTGCTTAATATGCAAATTCAAGTTGAAAAATAAAAAACCTTATCAAAATATTTTAAGCTAAAAAAAAACCCATTAAATATGTTATATATTACTACTATAATAATGAAAAAAAGTTTCTGGTGGATTAGTTTTCTTTGTAATTGAATAAATTATAATAAAACAAACGAAGAAGTTAACTTGATAAAACTGAACAAATTATGATACAACTCATTGCCTGATTCATCTCAACTCAACACATTTCAAACAAACTAGCTTTTGGACAAAGTTTGACAAAAAGAACCATTTATTAATTCAACTCATTTTATCGCATTTTAATTTAGTTCAAAGCCTCAAGCCACCTATTAAGCACTTAAATTTTCTCATAAAACATGTCATGAGGATAGGTATCAACTGTCGGGGCTATGTCTTATCAACTACCTCTTGTTGGCAAAAAGAGTAAGAAAGTGTGTGGCAAGGTAAAACATGAATTAAAATGATTCAAAAATCAAAAGTAGGTCTCTTCCTACTTTTTATTTTTTGACTAAAAAGTTATTTACATTTGACTTTTTCATTTTTGATTTAAAAGCTACTTTCTTTAAGTCAATCCAAACGAGCTCTAAATGATCCGCTTTCTCGTCGTCCCCAAGAAGGTGAGGCCCAACTTTTCATAATTGCCTCTTGTTGGCTAAAGGAGTCAATGGCCCGCATTTTACTCATCGTCCACAAAAAGGCTAGGCCCAACTGCTGGTATGTGGGCCGATTAAGGTAAGGTACGTTTGACAATCAGTGAAAGGAAGGAAAGAGATTAGTAGTTTAGTACATACAAGAAAAATAAGAGACAAATGAGGAGAATATATGTGTATATATGTATATATATGCGCGCGCTAATGTGTACTTTATCAATGAAAAAGTTTTATGTAATTACACAAACTCTAAGGATGTTTTTGGGTTAAATATAAAGAAAAGGTGATATGATCAAACGTGTTCCAAAGAGTTTCATTGCCACGAATAAGAGCCATCGACTAGTCGAAAATATATTATTTGTTTGGTAAAATTTAAAGAGAACTATTCTATGTATAAAAATTAAGCATTGTATATATATTGTTTCGTTAGTTTTTTTTTTTTAATCTTAGAGTTGAGTAAAATCATGCCACATTTTGCAACATTATATTCCGTAGTACAAAATTAATTGACAAAATTTCAGAAGTAACAAACATAATAGACATAATAAGACTCTATAACTATAGTTTCGATAATTACGCTCCATAGCTATAGTTTCGTTTGCTATGGAGGTTGTGATTATATAGTTTTGTCCGTTTGTATATTTCTCTTGCGAATATACAAATAGGATAAGTATATACAAATTTTGTATTTATACATTTAGGAATTTTTCAGAACTCGGTTTGTATATTTCGCTTGTCAATATACAAACATGATAATTTATTTTGAGTTTTTCATAAAAGAATCGTATGCAAATAGTTAGGGTAAGCATATACAAAATTCTGGATTTACACTATAAAGACCGAATTATACAAATTCTGAATTTATACAAATCAGACAAATAACAAGATTGGGTGATACTATAGATGCGAATTAGAATTTTCCTAAACAATAGCTATAGCATTTAATATTATGGTTTACATGTTTGTTATTCTGCACAATTTAGACGTTGAATTGGGCCAGAAGAGTGAGATATTGGATCAGCCCAAATCCCAAAGAGGTCACAAAATCATTTGTAATCTTAATTCCCTGAAGTATTCTTAGATGTTCTATTTGTACTTACTTATTAGGACGAAACTGAAATGCTAAATGTTTTATAGTATACAAAATGAACTAATGCCGTTATTTAAGTGTGTACTTATGGATTATTATCCTGTGATTGCCAGTACTGTTCCTATTAAACGGCTAATATAACCTATACTTTGTTCTTCTTCAAATAAATATAAAAAAAGAGGGACCAGAAATATTTCTCCACAGCTTTTAAAAATTGTAATATTAAACTATTGTCATAGAATCATAGGAAATATAGTGTAGCGCCATAGTTGGTTTAATTTGGGACTATATATGTGTAGGCTACACAAAATAAGGTACTTATTTTTTTATATGTATATACATAGGGACTAGAGAGGGAGGACAACTATGTATGGGAGGCATCCAATTTTAGTAAATAGGTAGGAGTTGCTCTTAATTAGGACAACTATGTGGATGACATCCAATTTTGGCAAATTTACTTCTTATAATTATTTTTTCTCATTTCAATTTATATAACATAGTTTAATTGAGTGTAAAATTTGAAATTTTGAAATGATATATGATCTTAACTATGTATATTATCAAAGAACATTTGAAACAACTTTCTTAGTGTGGAACATGAAATAACAACGATGTAATTATAAAGGGTCGTCATAAAATGGAAAGTTCAAATCAAATTATTTTGAAAAATATTATTCAATTTGGAAAGGATTATATTATTTATATATATAGGTTTAGGTTATTATTTTCTCTATCAGCTTTTAATTGTCATGGTTTTCTTTTTTAGAGTTAACTTATAAAAAATTGACTAACATTTTACGATGTACTTTTTTTTTTTATCATATTGATATGCAAAAAATTGCAATTCATAGTACTTTTCTTATATTTTTTGAATATCTAAATTATTTGTATAAAATATTGAATTAATGTAATCTAAGTTAACTTTGAAAATTAGTCAATTTGACTTTTGAAAAGCAAAACATGACAATTAAAAGTGGACGAAAAGAGTAAAAGTGCAATAATAGGGTTGGGATTAAGGTAGCTATATAGGTGGAAAAAATTTACCCTCACCGGGTGTATATACCAAACTAATGCAATTTCTATTATTATGTGATTTAATGCAATAAAACACATGTTAATTAATTAAGGTTAAGTAAAATGAACTATAAATTTAAAAACATATCATGCTTGTATTGAAATGGTGTATACATCCGGTGCGAGTAAGTTTTACGCGTAGCTAGGCTACTCTGGGCTCTAGTTGGTGGCCGGCTAACATACAAGACATCATGGCTAGACAAAATGGCTTCTAACTTCTAAGGAGTCAATTAATTAATGTAATAGGTAGGACAACTCAGGGAGGCATTCAAATTTGGCAATTTAATTTGCTTGATATTAACTAACTATTCCTTCCTACATACAACGACTCTTGCATTTTTAATATGACAAAATTAAAGATCACAATTTTATAAATTCTAACATGGTTACAAATCGCCTCATTTTACCATAGTAGATTTGGGCTAAGGGTTAGTTGCCTAGTCTGTGTAGTATCAAATATCTATGCTAACATACTAATAATTGTGTGTCGGCTACATAAATTAGCTATTTTATAAACTCTTTTATTACTCCTACTACCCCTTCCCTATGTTGCTATAGTTTTTTAGTTTTTTTTTTTTTTAATAAGATTTCCGTTGAGACAATATATTAGTAAAATGCATGAATAGTTACGTACTATCATGAATTCATGATGTTTCTCTTTTAAAAATTTGATACTCTACTCTGACAGGCGAATATTTTTTAAAAAAAAAACAAAAACTAATGCACTCTTTGTTTTAAAAAGAATGGTCTAGTTTAACATGATACGAAGTTTAAACAAATAAAGACGATTTTTCAATCTTGTGGTCCTAAATTAAAGTTATATCAAATTTACCAAAACGTATTTTAGTCTTGTTGCATTAAACATGTCACGTGGAAAGTTTAAATTAAAATATTGTCAAAAAAGGTTAGGGGTCATTCTTTTATAAATAAACTATGGAGAAAAGTAGGTCATTCATTTTGAAACAGATGGAGTTATAAGAACAGGTCACTCATTTTGATATGGATGGAGTAAGTGATAACCACATGCTACTTGATAACATATTAAACTTCTGTTAGAATACTAACATGGGTTGTGGTGCACTGGTGGGAGTGCTTCACCATTAACCAGAGGTCTCGAGTTAGAGTCCAAGGTATTGAGAAAATCCAGTTGGAAGCGCCACCCCCAAATGGGTCATGCAGTGCGCGATTCGGATTTCGTTGGAGCTCCAATGTGGGCTCCGGACACCGGATGAACAACCAAAAAAAAAAACTCTATTAGAATGGTTTCGGGCTACTAGTCCATGACCTTAGATTCTTGTCAGATTATCCGCAATTACATAGCTATTTTATAAATTATTTTATTACTCTTACAATATTGTTTTAATGTATCTGCATATTAAAAAAAAAAGGCGTAAAAATTTCAAATAACTACGATGTTCTCATAGATTGAAACGTAAGTAAGTGGCTATAATACGATGGATTATAACGCTAATTTACAAGAAAAATATTCAGACTCGAAAATATCATCATCCTTGTTAAATTCAAATGTTAGTTATCTTTGCTTTTTTTTTTTTTTTAGAAAAAAAAGAAGATGTGAATACAGATAACTCAGATGTCTTAGTCCTCTTTGTTTCATTTGAAAATTTCTTTAGCAATTTAGTCGTTGCAACCACAAAGAGGTACTATATTGTAGAAAATTGATGCCTTTAGATGACATAGTTAATTTGGTGAACTTTTTTTTAATGGTGAATTAATTGCCACATTATATAAAGAGCATATCAATCGATGTAAATTTCTCGTTATCTTGTTAAATATTTGACCTATTTTTTTCTTTCTAATTTAAGTACTACATTAATTGGCCTTACGACACATCAAGGAATCTGTGAAGTTGAATGAATTAACATCTCAACAATGAAGATACACAAAGAGAAATCAAAAGAGATAAGAAAAGAGAAGATATTTTCATTGATGCTTCAACTGAATACAATGAGCTGTCCTTTTATACACACAGCTAACAACAAATGCTTAATACACACATTCCTAACTAACTTTCTAACAAACTAATTCTCACTAATTAGCTTAATTTGTAATTACCATTAACTAACTTCTAACTAACTAGTTAATGTGAAGACTAAGGCACATTGATGCATTTACCAATCTCATTCACACTCCCCCTTAAGCTTGGAGCTAAGAAGACATTCTTCATTCCCAGCTTGGACATCAAATAAGTATGTGAGGCTCTCCCAAGACCTTTAGTGAACAAGTCTGCAGGCTGCTCAGATGAAGACAAATGGGCAGTGACAATCAACCCTTCTTGGATTTTATCTCTAGTAAAATGGCAATCTATATCTATGTGCTTAGTCCTTTCATGAAACACAAGATTAGCAGCTATTTGCTAGGCTGATTTGCTGTCAGAAAAACAAAGTGACAGGAACTTTGATATTTACTCCAAGCTCCTTGAACAATCCTGTCATCCAAATTACTTCTGCAACTGAAGATGCCATAGCTCTGTATTCTGCCTCTGCTAAACTCCTAGAGACTGTGGCCTGCTTCTTAGACTTCCAAGAAATAGGAGAATTGCCATAATGTACTAGATAACCAGCAATAGACCTTCTGCTATTAATACAAGCACCTCAAACAACATCACAATACACCTTAAGAAGATCATCACCAGTGGCAGACATCATTATTCCCATCCCTGGTGCATGCTTCACATATCTAACTAGTCTCATGGCTGCTTCCAAATGAGACCTTTTGGGGGAATGCATAAATTGACTCAAACTCTGCACAGCAAAAGCAATGTCTTGTCTGGTAGTTGTGAGATATAGAAGCCTCCCAATAAGTTTTTGATATCCAGTAGGATCTTCTAACACCAAGTCCTCAGAATTTGATGACATATGTTGATCAAACTCAACAGTAGTGAGTTTGTGATTCTGATCCATAGGAGTATTGATAGTTTTAGCACCTGCAAGTCCCATGTCTGCTATTAACTCCAGTGAATATTTTATCTGATGCATCAATACCCCTCATTACTTCTTGCAAACTCAATACCCAAGAAGTACCTAAGTTCTCCCAAGTCCTTGATCTTGAAAGCTGTATGTAGTGTTTCTTTGGTGTGTTGAATCATAGAATGATGATTTCATGTAGGTAGCAAGTCATCCACATAGACCATGACTACTACAATCTTGTCACCATCCATCTTAATGAACAAAGAGTAGTCCCTTGTGCTTTGATGAAAACCAGCTGAAGTTAAGGCTTTAGTGAGTTTTATGTTCCATTGTCTAGAGGCTTGCTTGAGCCCATACAAGGACTTTAAAAGCCTGCACACTTTTGTAACACCCCGGAAAACTTTTGAGCTAAGACTTGAACCTTTCTTTGTAGTGAGTGAGATTTTTGCAAGAAATTTAAAATTTCTTGAGTGTTAAGGTTACTATTTGTAGCAACTTGAGTTCCAAGAAGAAGAGAGTTCATTCAAGTCATTCCTAAGTTTTTCTTAAGTTTTAAGTCAACTTCAAACGACCATAACTCCTACTACAAGATGAGTTAGGTGAGATTCAAGATAGAAAATTAAAGCCCTTCAGGTCCTCTTTCCAACTCCACCAAGTTTGCTAAATTCTGAGCTCTGAGTAAAAAGTTTGACGTACTTACTAACGTCGCGCAAACCTGGCAGAAGCTCCGCGACGCGGAGCTAACACGGACCTTACTCCCTGCTGAAAGATCTTTCCGACTCCCAGCTTGTTTTAATTATTTCCTTAGGGGTATTTTAGTCCTAAAAACCCTTAGGAGGTCATCTTAATTGCCCTAAACGTGTAGAAAATTAGTTTTCTTAAATCTAAACCCTCTCATTCACTCCAAAGATTCTGCGCTCAAGAAATTCAAGAAACGCTAAGGCTAGGGTTCATCTCTCGAGATTTTCCTTCAAGTGCTGCAAAAAAATGGTTCTTTCAGGTATGCAAGCTTCCATAGTGTTGGGTTTGTTCACCCACACGCCAATCACGTAAATTTCAGCGTTAAGTTCATTCTAGAAAGTTGAAAATCTGATGTTATTGATATGTGTTCTTGAATTTGCTTACATTCTTGAATTTTGCTGAGATTTAGGAGTTCTTGAGATTATTGTTTCGATTTATAGAGTAGTTTTGAGTTATATTCTTGTGTACATGTGATGGTTATCTAAATCTAAAGAAACATTGAGTAAAAGAATCGAGTTTAGGTGAATTGGGGTTAGAAAATGAAGAAGGAAAAAGTCGGGTAAATTTGGCACTTAGCTCTGCGTCGCGGACCTGCCTCCCCATTTCATAAAGTTGTCTTCCCGTCGCGGAGAGGTCATGGACCTCTCTGCGTCAAAAGTTATTTCGCGACCAATTATTTTATTGCGTCTCTGCGTCGCAGATTAGCTTCCAAGCAGTGAATTTTTTTTATCTTTTCTCATGTTTAGCTATCTAAAATCAATCCTAAATATCATGAGATCTTTCCTGTCACAAATCACAACCTTGAATCCATAATTCAAGTTCAAGATAGAGTTAAGAGTTAAGTTTTTGAGAATTCTTTCGAACATTCTAAGAAAGTCCTTTAAGTCCTTTTGAGGAGTCTTCTACAAGTTCTAATAACTTGTTTCAAGACTCGAGTAAGTGAGCATGAGAGTAAGGAGAATGTACTCATGAGTCTACACTATCACCTAGATCCTTCATATCATGAACCATAACTCTTGAATTCACAATTCACATTCAAGAGAGATTTAAGAGTAGAGTTCAAGAAAGTCTTTGAGTTTAATTGTGAATCTTTTGAGATCCACCATCGATTGAGTTAAGTTTTAAGTAAGTAAGTATGAGAATGAGAAGAGTCGTATACCTGAGTTCCTTATTGATATTTTGAACCTTGAGTCAAGTCGTTCATGCCCATAACTTTCGCATGATCTCCATCAATTTAGTATTTTTGAAAGAAGTAGTATCTTTAAGTTCTAAGTCTTGAGTATCAAGTTCCTAACCCTTCCGAGATTATAATCTAAATCATGGGACTATTACCTATTACCCATGAAGTCCATGAGTTGAATTGTTCATGCTCATAATTTCGCATGAACACTATAAGTCGAAAAATCTTGAGATGAGTAGTATCATTGAAGTTCTTGAGTTCCAAGTATTGAGTTCTATCTATGGTTATTGAAACCCTTGCATTGAGTCGTTCATGTCCATCATTCGGCATGAACCATATTTTAAGATGTCTTTTACAAATGTTTAAACTTTGTTTTAAGACTTAAGCTTTGAAGTTGAGTAAAGAGTAAGAGTAAAGTTGAAGTTCATTTCTTCAAAAGTATATGGGGACTAAATATTCCCAAAAGAGTTGAAAATGTTTTCACATTTAAATACGAAGTATTCCCAAACGAGCCTTTGAGCTAGTTTTTCAGTAAAGAGCCTTTGGGCTAGTTTTCAGTTAAAGAGTAACTGCTTTCACAATAAAGCAAGAGAGAAAACCTTGAATTCCAAGATAGCCTTTGAGCTAAGTTTTTAAGCAATTATCTCAAATCACAGAAAGAAGTATGTTTTAAACATAAAGAACTAATATTATATTTTGGGAGTATTATTGAGCACCGATGTGGGGATGCGAGTTTCATATTAACTCAAGTCTCCATGAAAACCATGTAGCCATCATGGGTAGAAAAGGGTCATACTTTTTAGATGAATCTTTTTCGCATAGTCTAGTGGATCCACTAAGTTCAGTTAGGCCTTATACTGATGGCAAGGTATAAGATGGTCCTTGGCAATGTGAGGTAAAGTGTTGTATCATCACTATAGCTTTTAAGTGATGATTGTCGGTTAGAGAAACTCCCACATCAGTATTTGCATGGTTCCGCAAAGGGTTCTGCTTAGTATGAATAAGGATATGGGGCTTCATTTATGCATTGCACAAGTAAACTTTGAGAGGGAGCATGTTATGCCTTTTATGATATTATGATTATGAGTTAACATCTTGTTTTAAACAGTTTTCCTTTTCTTTATATTGCACTTGTTTTAAACTTCTTTATATTGAAATGAGTTCAGTTATGTTGAGTTGAGTTGAGCCAGGTAAGTTCTTCAGTTTCCTTTTAGATTATTTTCAAGCTTATGTGTATGATTTAGAATTCCTCTTACATGCTCGTACATTTCACGTACTGAGCCATTTTATCTGCATCTTTTCATGATGCAGACACATGTATTCAGGATCATCAACATGAGCTTCGTTGCTACATCCGAAAGTTCAAGTTAGCTATGGTGAGCCTCCTTATTTTCGGAGAATTTCATGTACTTTTCAGTTTAGTCAAGATGTCGTGGCTCTTGTCCCGACTTCCATCATTATCAGTTAGAGGCTTCATAGATAGTCAGTATAGTTGAGAAGTTTGTATTATTCATTTATTGTTATTAAATATTTTAAAGACTTAAGTTGCCTATTTTATGGCGAGTTGAATATATTATTTTTATTCTAAGTTTTTCATTTGAGTTAAAATTGTACAAAGTTGGGTTATTGAATTTTATTTCAGTTTTTAAGCTTTGTATGCTTGAATCAGTTTTCCACTTGTAGTCAGCTAGGATGAGGGTTCGCTTGGGGACCAGTAATGGTCTTCGAGTGCCGGCCACGTCCAGGGTGTAGGCTCGGGTCGTGACAACTTTCCCATCAGTCCTCTTTTGTCTTAAAAAAACTTCTGGAATTGTCATATATATTTCTTCATATAGATCCCTTTGTAGGAATGCATTATACACATCCATTTTATATAATTTCCACCCCTTAGTTGCTGCCACTGAAATAAAACCCCTGACAGTTCCCATCATGACTACAGGGGAAAAGGTTTCCTGGTAATCCAATCCTTTTTTTGACTATACCCTTTTTCTACAAGTCTGGCCTTAGACCTTTCCACTTCGCCATCTACTTTATATTTGATTTTATACACCTATCAACACCCTATAGCCTTTTTTCCCTTAGGAAGTGTGACGATCTCCCATGTCTTGTTGTCCTCCAAAGCTTGTTTCTCATTCTTTATGGCAAGTATCCATCTATCATCAGTAGCAGCTTATGAATATTTGGCAGGTTCAGTATCTATGGAGAACTTGGCTATAAAACATTGATAATTTGTGGATAAACCAATGTAAGTTATGTTGTCAGCTATAGAGTACAAGCAATTGTTAGAACCAGCCCTTAGCACATAATCCTTCTGCCAGATAGGAGATTTTATACCTCTGGCTAACCTCCTACTCTCTTCTGCAGATACATTATTTGGCACAATTTCAAATGGAGGCTCAAGTTCTATATTATCTGGCACAACTTCAGATGGAGGCTTAAGTTCAATATCTTTAACACTTATTGCTGCAAGAACCACCTCACTAGGGGAACTGAATAAATCATTCACTGGAATATGTGAATGATAAATTAAGTCATCATAGGAGAAGTGAGTGATATGCTGTGAATCTTCTGAAATGGGAATGAATTTTCCATGAACACTACATCTCTGCTTACAAACAAAGATCTGGTTTTAAGATCATACAACTTATACCCCTTTGATGTGCACTATATCTAACTAATACAGCTTTCACAGCTCTAGGACTGAACTTATCCTTCTGAGTAAGGTTAGTGGCAAAACACAAGCAACCAATAACTCTTAAATGCATAAAAGAAGGAAGTTTGTGGTACAACATCTAAGAAGGTGATTTTTCATTCAATACAGTTGGAGGAATCCTATTGAGAACATATACAACAGACTCAGTACACAAACTCCAAAACTTATTTGGTAAACCACTGTGAAACTTAATAGCCCTGGTTGTTTCTAAGATGTGTCTGTGTCTTCTTTCCACCACGTCATTTTTGTTGTGGTGTGTATGGATAAGAACTTTCATGTACAATACCATGATCTTTAACAACTCTGTGCATGCATGGCTAAAAAATTCTCCATCATTATCAGATCTCAACCTTTGAACCTTTTGAACAAACTGTGTGTTTATTTCAACAAAGAAGTTTTTCAACAACATCAATACATCATACTTGAGTCTCATAAAAAATACCTAAGTCCATCTTGTGTGATCATCAACAATGGTTAGAAAATACCTTATTCAATTATATATTTTCCATTTATACGGTCCTCATACATCAACATGTAGTAATTGAAAACTAGTAGTAGACCTACTCAAACTATATGAAAAGGGCAGTCTAGTTTGCCAAAGCAAAAGAACTATTCTTACTAAGATCTTGAAACATAGGTATCCTTTTAAGAACTTTCATAGGAACATGACACAGTCTTTGATGCCAAATAGTAGCATCTGCCTCCTGTGATACTCTACAACATTTGTTAAAGCATTCCCCCTTTATTTCCAACTTGTGAGTACATAGTGTAGAGCCCTTCCTCTTCTTTACCAATCTCCCTCACCATCCCAGATGAGAGGTCTTGCAGAACACAACAATGTGGATAGAAAGTTACACAGCAATCTAAGTCCTTTGTCATTTGAGAAATTGACATAAGATTAAACTTGAAATCTAGCACACACAGAACATTTGTTAGAATATCACATTCACCTAGATGATAATTTTCTATATGTGAAACTCCGGTTGATTCCCCTGTAGGTAGGTGCACCAAGCCTGCATTTTCTATCAGTTTTTTATCTAGTAAGTCTGTATGATCTCCTATCATGTGATTAGAGGCCCCTGTATCTATTATCCATTTAACAGAGGATGTCTGAGAAAGAGAAAAATTACCTGTCATGTGAGCACTGCCACTTAGATTGCCATGTCCAGTAGCATGCGAATCTCTGTTGCCTGAAGCACTTGCAGTGTACATGTGTAATGCCATCATCCCTGGTTGTGGTTGCATATATTGAGACTGTGAGTAATCAGGCTTAGTGTGCATCTACATGGGCTGGTACTGAGGAAAACTATTTTGTTGCTGAGAAAACACCAACATCTGATGGTGATCAAGTGTTCCTACAGTGTTAGAATCAAATATAAGAACACTACCGTAAATTGAACCAGACACTGCATTAGCTCTCCTTTTCCCTTTAAAAATCAGCTGGATATCTAATTAATCTATAACAATCTCCTCTCACATGACCATTGAGATGACAGTAATCACACTTCTTCAACTTATTACA
Source organism: Solanum tuberosum (assembly GCF_000226075.1). Lineage (NCBI taxonomy): Eukaryota > Viridiplantae > Streptophyta > Magnoliopsida > Solanales > Solanaceae > Solanum > Solanum tuberosum. Next base: position 588,504 of record NW_006238937.1, on the reverse strand, counting down.
ATCATCATTTGTGTGACCTCTCAAGTGACAAAAATCACAGAACAAATTTCCAGTAAAACTTCTCTTCTATTTAGAGTGATCATCACCAGATCTAGAAGTGTACATAGCCGTAGGATTAGAAGCCTCCATTCTACTAGATCCTGCAACTATCATTTGAGATTCATCTTGATTCTCCATTGCATAGACTTGATTAACAGAAGATATTTGTGGCATCATTAAAATCTGACTTCTAGCTTGACTATAACTATCATTTAAGCCCATTAGAAATTATAATACCATATGATATTGTAAATGTTCAATAAACTCTCTAGATTTAGGACAATCACATGAAGGAGGGGGCATAATTGAGTCATATTCATCCCATAGATCCTTGAGTCTAGAGTAATACACAGAAACTGAAGATGTACCTTGGACAAAGGTGAAAATCTCTTTGTGTAGTTAGAATGTTTTAGAACTGTTGATTTTATCAAATCTCTCTCGTAAGTCTTCCCAAATCAGATTACTGTTTGAGCAAAACAAAACACCAATGAGGAGATCATTGCTTACATTGCTCATGAGCCATGATACACAATGGCATTGCATTGATCCCATAACTTGGCCAAATCACCTGAGAATTGGGCTCTCTTCATTGAGCCATCAATGAAGCCCAACTTGTTTCTTCTTAGCAAAGTAAGCTTTACAGCTCTGCTCCACAGTGTATAATTGTCTGATCCAGTCAACATGATTCCAATTGAAAGTGAGCCAGGAGCATCTGATGATACAAAAAAAGAGGTTGATGATAATCGATGGTTGTAGCAACAGTCGCGAAAGCATTTTTCCCCATTGATCCTAATTCCGGCATGAAAATAAGCTAGAAATCTAAAAATTAACAGAGAGAAAAAGGAACACAGTGAAGAACAAGTACAGATCCCTCGAATTATTCACAGCAGGTGAAGATCCCCACGGTTTGCACTCGTTGAAGCTCTGATACCATGTGAAGTTGAATGAATTAACATCTCAACAATGAAGATACGCAGAGAGAAATCAGAAGAGATAAGATATTTTCATTGATGCTTCAACTGAATACAATGAGTTGTCCTTTTATACACACGGCTAACAACACATGCTTAATACACACATTCCTAACTAACTTTCTAACAAACTAATTCTGACTAATTAGCTTAATTTGTAATTACCATTAACTAACTTCTAACTAACTAGTTAATGTGAAGACTGTAGACAGTGAAATTTTATTGATAAATCCATATTAAATTTTGGATTAATCCATAAATTCATGATATATTGACCAAGTCAAATTACTGGTTCATAAAGTCGGATTAATATTTAAGTCAAAATATATGTCTTATATAAAGTCCAAATCACATTTGGGTCAGTCCATTAAGTTGACAAGACAAGCCCAACTAATGTTCTTCAAGCCCAAGGACCAAAATTGCTTGGACAAAAATACCCCTAAAACCCTAGCTCAAGCCTATATAAAGAGGTCTTCATAAGACCAGAAGAAAGGAGGAAGAAAAGAAGAAGACACATAGAAATACATAGAGAATCCTTGCTCTTCAGTGGTGATCTGCAAGTCTTCCGCATACAAAGAAGTCTTCGCTCCAAGTGTTGAGCAAAAGTACAAAGAAGTCTTCGCTCCAAAAGTTGAGCCGCAAGTATTCCATCAAATCAAGAACATTATTGAAGAGAAGAATCAGGGGATTAAATATCTTTTCTTAAAGATTTTATAAAGATTGTAACCTTCGCATAAATTCAAATACAAATATTGTTGTTTGCTTGCTATTTTCCTTTCCTGTTTGCTGTATTTCAGAATTGAAACTTTAGACGCTTACAAAGACTAAGGCACATTGATGCATTTACCAATCTCCTTCACAGAATCAAAAGTAGAACACTGGAAATGATGTTATTTATAATCTTTAATTAATTAAAGATGTATTAAAAAGAATTGTTATTTGGTGGTATAATAATAAACCTTTTACGTAATTCTGACCCCCAAAAAAAAAACCTTTACGCAAGAAAAGTTGAATTCTCTCTTTAATCCCATTTCATCGTTACCCTTTCCTTTTTAATTAGTGGAAGAAGAATATTATTTTATTATAATTAAAAATATTTTAACTTGAAAATTCATCTTTTATTTCTAATGCAATAATTTACAAACACATAAATATCTAAAAATATATTTTAGATTACAAATTTTTTTAATATGTCGAATCAAAAAATGCTATATAAAATGGGACGGTGAGAGTATTATTGGAGTTGGATCATGATAAGGGAGCAAGGTATTGAAACACAAACTATATAGCCAAAGAAGGGACTTACCCAAAGTGGAAGGAATCATCATCGATTCACCTTTTTTCACATAAATACAAGGTCATAGCAAAAAGAAAGTCTGTGTGACAACTCAAGAAGGAATTATATATATGTTTGGGTGGTAGAGAAAATAATGGAAAACAATTGAAGGAGAAAAATAATATTCACCCGTCTTGATTTATGTGATATAATTTATTTATTTTTAAAAGGAGAAAATAATATTCCTCTATCCCAACTTTTTATTTTACTCATGTTCAATTTCACTTAATTAAGTGTAAAAGTATTAAAATGTGCATTTTTATATTTAAATATTAACAATCGAATTATATCATATAAATTGAGATAGAAGAAAATACTCTAAATATAGTGTACTCAAGTTGGGTGGATGATGAATGAATGAGGAAAGTGATGTATCAAGAAATTCAGTACTCAACTTGTGATTGTGATTTTACCTAAAAAGCAGGAGTCACCATCCATTTTCTCTTCTTTTTTGTTTTCCTTATAAATAATTATTACAAGATAAAATCCAAAATGAATTATTTACGAAAGGCAAATCTGAATATTATATCCAAGTAAAATTAAGAAAGAATATTAATCAATTCAACTGGTGAAACACTAAACATTTGAAAGGTTTCCTCTTTTGATATTTTCTTTTTATTATATTAATAACAAGAAATATGAAGTAAGAACTTTTGACTCTATCCACATATGTTTAAAATACTGGAGTACTTGCAGTTTATAAGGGTGTTTTTAGTACGACAGATCTTATTTTACATAGAAGGTTTTTTATTGAAGGGAGAAAAATATTTTCACAAAAAATATATACTAATAATTAATAAATAATAATAGCAAATTACAGAGTAGGAAGTTAGAAGGTAGGCTATGTTATTTATTTTTCTAATTTCTAATAAATCTTACCATTAATTTTCGCCCACTTGATTTTATTATTACTTTTATTTTATTATCTTTTCTTGCTATTTTTTTTATTTGTCTATTATTTTCAACATGATTTCTTCTCTATAATATTCAGTTTTTCACCTGTTTTGACATTGGATGTATTAAGTGAACTATTGAGATTATTTTTATAATCCAAAATAAATGAATTATTCAAAATTTAAGAAAATTATTGAAAGCTATTTTCATCTTAATCTTTCATTTAATGAGGTTATTATTATTTTACCTACTGATTACTGAAGAACAGAGGAAGAACTAGTATAGAAAAGAGAGAATCTTCATATCTAGAAGTACAATACGTGAACTGAAAGAATGAATAGAAATTAACTACAAGTTGTTCCTTATATACAATTTCTACACTAATCATCTACTGACAGCTGTACGTCTTCTAACCACTTAATTGAACTGACTAACAACTAACAGAATCTGTTACATAACTAACTTTTGGTAAACTACATTTAAGCTTAGCTAAGTCACAGCTCCAGTTCCATCACTCCCCCTCAAGCTGGCAGGTACAAAAACATTCAAAATGCCCAGCTTGGATACTAAGTATTCATGTTGTGCTCTAAACAACCCTTTAGTCATAATGTCTGCTTGTTGCTCCTGTGTTGTTAGGTATAATGGTCTGATCAGTCCCTTTTGAATCTTTTCTCTTATAAAATGACAATCTATCTCAATATATTTAGTCCTTTCGTGATATACTGGATTTGCAGCTATCTGCAATGCTGCTTTGCTGTCACAAAACAGGTCAATTGGCATTTTTAGTTTTTCTCCCAACTCTTTGAATAACGCTGCAAGCCAAACCAGTTCTGATACAGTGGAGGCCATACTTCTGTACTCTGATTCTGCTGAACTTCTGGATATGGTTGCCTGCTTTTTCGATCTCCATGATATCAAAGAATCTCCATGCTTTATCACAAAACTTGTCACAGATCTCCTTGTGTTTGGGCATGCTGCCCAATCTGCATCACAATATGCTACCAACTTGTTTTCTTTCTTGCTGCTCATCAGTATTCCCACAGCAGGTTCCCTTTTCACATATCTGACAACTTTAATAGCTGCTTCCATATGAGACTTCTTTGGATTCTGTAAAAACTGACTTAATGTTTGCACTGCAAAGCTGATATCTGGCCTTGTCATTGTTAAGTACAATAATCTCCCAATCAACCTCTGGTAGGATCCTATATCTGTTAAGGTGTGATCACCTGTCACTCCCCATGCCTTGTCTACTTCTGTTGTTGTTAGTTTCATATTAGGATCCAGTGGTGTCCAGGATGGTTTGGCACCAGTTAACCCCAATTCTTCTATCAGTTCTAGAGCATACTTCCTCTGATTCATTAGAATCCCATTGGATGATCTGCTGAATTCAATTCCTAAGAAAAACCTCAGTTGTCCAAGATCTTTAATCTTGTACTTGGCATGTAGTTCTTCCTTGGTCTTTTCAATCAACCTTAGATCATTACCAGCTACTAACATATCATCAACATATACCAACACAACTACGATATGCTCATTGTGTCTTTTGGTAAATAGAGAATGATCCAAGCTGCTCTGTATGAAACCAGAATGTATCAATGCATCAGTGAGCTTAACATTCCACTGTCTACTGGCTTGTTTAAGGCCATACAAGGATTTAACTAGCCGGCATACCAGCCCTGGCTTCTCCCCCTAGCTAGAAAATCCTTCAGGAAGGGTCATATACACTTCATCAAATAAGTCACCTTGCAAAAAAGCATTATAAACATCTAGTTGATGGATATGCCATCCAGAAGTTGCAGCAATGGACAATACACTGCGCACAGTAACAATCTTAACAACTGGAGAAAAAGTGTCCTGATAGTCCAAACCAGCTTTTTGGTTATATCCCTTTGCAACTAGTCGGGCCTTATATCTCTCGATATCCCCATTTGCCTTGAACTTCACCTTATACACCCATCGACAACCAATGAGAACCTTCCCATGAGGCAAAGCCACCAACTTCCAAGTATGATTATCCTCAAGAGCTTGTATCTCTTCCTGCATAGCCTTAATCCAGTTGGGATCTTTGCAAGCTTCATGATAAGATTGAGGCTCAGTAATGCAAGAAAAGGCTTTGATATAGGATTGATAAGGTTTCGATAAATGAGCATAACTCAGGTGTTGTGATAAGGGATAAAGAGTGGAGGCAGTAGCATTAACAACAAAGTCATTCATCCAGCTTGGATGCTTCTTTGGTCTAGTAGAATGCCTAATATCACCAGAGGATGGAATAGGATCTGGAGGTGTATTCACTACAACAGGAATTTCATGGTTTATAGGCACTTGGGGTTCTTGAATTGGTTGATCAACAGGTGCAGGTAGAGCAGCATCCTCATCAATACCTGGAAATATGTCTAAAAACATAGGATGAGATAAGGATTGTGTCTTGAAAGGAAAACTGTCCTCATTAAAAACCACATCCCTGGAAATAAAAAAACAATTAGTTTCCAGGTTATACAAAACATAACCCTTCGAAACTTCAGAATAACCCATGTGAACTGCAGGCATAGCCCTAGCTGTGAACTTATCTCCAGTTGGTAGTGTCTTTGCATAACACAAGCAGCCCATAGTCCTGAAATGATCACATGTTCCTTTACATCCATGAAACATTTCAAAGGGTGTCTTTCCTTGCAAAGCTATAGAAGGAAGTCTATTCATCATATAGACAGCACCTAAGACACAATGACCCCAGAATTTGAGTGGTATAGACCCTTGAAATCTGATAGCTCGGGCTAACTCCAGAATGTACCTATGTTTTCTCTCAACCACCCCATTCTGTTGTGGGGTGTAAACACAGGACTTTTGATGTATAATACCATAAGACTTGAACAAATTATCACACTCAGAGTTAACAAATTCTGTTCCATTATCTGACCTCATCTTTTTGACTGTCTTACCAAATTGAGTCGAAACAAGTTTGATAAAGTCTCTCAAAACAACTACAACATCATTTTTGAGTTTCAATAAGAAAATCCAAGTCATACGAGAGTAGTCATCCACAATTGTTAAGAAGAGTTTATTTCCATCAAAAGTAGGTACATGAAATGGTCCCCATACATCCAAATGTAGTAAATCAAAAACTGTAACAGATCTAGTAATACTGTCAGGAAAGGGAAGTCTAGATTGTTTAGCTAATGGACAAATGTCACATATATTGATCACTTGTTTACATTCATCATGATTAAAATTGAATAACCGCTTCATAGCTCCAACAGATGCATGACCCAACCTTCTATGCCAAAGCAAAATGTCTGCCTTATTCTTAGTAGCTAACAGTCCTCTAACTGGATGTTCATTATTGTCTGTTGATCCTTTATGATTCAACAAGTAAAGTCCATCATTCTCTTCACCAATCTCCAACACCTTCCCACTTGAGAGGTCCTGGAATATACAGAAATTTGGGAAAAAACTGACTGAGCAGTGTAACTCTTTAGTTAATCTTGAAACAGATAATAGATTGAATCTAAAATCTGGAATATAGAGGACATTTTTCAATGTTTTTCCATCCATGATCTCGCAACTACCTATGTGAGAAACATCTACTTTATCTCCATTTGGCAGATATACCTTCTTATCCTTAATAGCTATCCCCTTATTTGCAGTATTTAACATTTCTTTATGAGAAATCATGTGATTGCTCGCTCCAGTATCAATTATCCACTCTTTCCTACATGCATTCAAGCTAGGAACAGAGGCATTACCTGCACTAGGAGTTCCACTAGCAACAGCAGTCATATGAGAAGTAAAAAACTCACCTCCCATATTGGCTGAATCAGAGAGACAATTCATGTTTGAACTTTCACCAACAGTGTCTTTGTCCACTAACCTCCTGAATTGATTGTAATGATGTTGATTATCCATATGTTGCATCATCTGATTATATTGATTGTGAGAGTAAGAAGGAGACCCTGTTCCTTTGTTCCAATCATCAGAGTATCTTCCAGAATTCTCCCCTTCACTGCGAGAATCAGATAACATCATACTTTTACCCTGACTGGTTACATTTCTACTGTTGTGAACACAAGCAGATCTATTTTGTCCAGTCTCAGAATGAGCCCCATCATCAGTCTTCCCAGTATGAGCTTGACTCCTTTGATCACCTCCTCGTGGATCAGGAGTATTAGGATTTCCAACTCTCTTCCTAAACTTGAAATCTGGTGGATATCCTATCAGTTTGTAACAATTTCCCCTAGCATGTCCCATCTTCTTACAATAGTCACATTGAACATTCCAGTCCTTTTTGAATTTGTGAGAAGAAGCATTTCTTCCAGCTATCAAAGCAGCAACTTCCATGTGCGTCATTGGACCAATAGCATGAGCCATACTCCTTTGACTCTCACGTGCAATCATCATCGAATAAGCCTGGTTCACAGAAGGCAATGGAATTAACATCAGAATTTGTCCTCGAGCTTGCTCATAAGATTCATTAAGGCCCATCAAAAACTGCATTAGCTTTTGCCTGGGCATGAACTCCATGAAATCTCTGGATTTCTCACAAGCACATCCAGGAAAAGGGGCTAGACAATCAAACTCAGCCCAAAGTAATAGCAAACGAGTGAAATACTCAGATATGGTGCTTGTCCCCTGATTTGCAGTAACAATCTCCCTATGTAACTGAAAAATCCTTGATCCATCAGCCTTGTCAAATCTCTCATTGAGATCTCTCCATACATCACAAGCATCAGAAGAGTAAACAATTCCACTTAGTAACTCCTTCGAAACACAGTTCATTATCCATGAAAGAACAATTGCATTACACTGTTCCCATAGATCTACTAAATTTGGACCAAAACCTTCCTTCCTGCACTTTTCGTCGATCAATCCCAACTTGTTCCTACCAAGTATGGCTATCTTCATCGAACGGCTCCATACAAAATAGTTTTCTGATCCAGTCAATTGAATAGAGATCAAAACCACTCCAGAAGTATCTGATGAACTGAGATACAGAGGATGATTATGACCTAATTTCTCTGGCAATTCATTATCTACTACAATCGCCATAACTCTTTCTTACAAGTTCTCGAAAAACCACTATCAATGGCTGAAAAGCTCTGATACCATATTATTTTACCTACTGATCACTGAAGAACAGAGGAAGAACTAGTATAGAAAAGAGAGAATCTTCATATCTAGAAGTACAATACGTGAACTGAAAGAATGAATAGAAATTAACTACAAGTTGTTCCTTATATACAATTTCTACACTAATCATCTACTGACAGCTGTACGTCTTCTAACCACTTAATTGAACTGACTAACAACTAACAGAATCTGTTACATAACTAACTTTTGGTAAACTACATTTAAGCTTAGCTAAGTCACAGCTCCAGTTCCATCAGTTATTAACTACTTTACATTTTTTCAAAGTAATTTGAAAATAATCCAAAATGCTGTAGTGACGGTAGCATTTTATTTATGTCATTAAAATATTTTTCATTTGTAAAACCCTAATAATTAACTTAATATGGACATGAGGGTATAAGAGTAGTCACATTATTGTGGTGGTCAATTGGACACTTTTTGTCAAAAAATTGTACAAAATTTATAGATTAAAAAACATTTTTTATACATATATTTTTAATTTTAAACACCTTTAACGAAATTTTTCTCTTCGTCACTACTTGAGGGTAGGGGTAGGCATAAATATCGAAAAATCAAACCTAACAAATTTGGTTTCGGTGTTTCAATTCGATGTCGTTGTTAATTTTTCAAAAAATTGGTTCTTCGGTTCGGTGTTCAGTTAAGGGTCTCAGAACTTCGGCACACCGAAGAACCGGACCTTTATTTTGGGAGCGCTTTACCATAAAAATTAACCGAGCGCTTTATTTTGGCTCCAAAATCATTCATCAACAAATCAAATTAACAACAAATGTACAATTTCATAGTTGACTTCAAATATTAATTCGCAAGAGGAACCCAAACATATTTTTATCAATGTACATTATTTTATGTAAAGGAACCCATTTTCGTCCTTGTTTTTTTCGAGAAGTAGTTAGCACAATAAGTGTTCCATGGTGAGACACATCAATCCTTAACATAATTTTAAAATTTTAAGTATATATCTTATACTTTGATTTTGTCCTCATTTTATTTATCATTCGCACCGAAAAATCGATTTAAAAAACACCGAACTAAACTTAACCGAAGTAGAAAAAAATGAACCGAACCAAATTAGTTTGGTTTGAAATATGATGCACACTTTTCTAAATTAAAAAAATCGAAGTTTGATAAAACCAAAACCGGAGAACCAAACGCCCCACCCTATTTGAAGAAGTACCATTTAACCTTGGATCATCGATCTGATAGTTTCTGCCCTTTTATTTAACCTTGTAATAAGTAAGTACAGTATTTATTTTTCACCAACTCCCTTTGCTTTATTGGTCAGTACTTACTTCCTCTCACGTCACATGGATATACAAAAACATTATCTAGTGATTTGTTTGATTAATTACTACTCGTAATTACCTAATATGGCAAGTAAGTGTGGCAGTAAAAGTAATACTTATGAAATTACTGAAGAAGTTGTTCGTACAGCTGTGTATGTATAAGGACAAAACGTGAATGAATGAATCTAATCCCTGTGAGGATATTTACAGTGTTTCGCGGATCCTATGCAAAGCAAAGAATCTAACAAAGTCATGTGCTGCACCTCTTCTTCTTCTGTCTTTTATTTGTATTTTACCTTTTATATAACTCCTACTACTATTTCCTAAACAGTCCTTCCCACTTTCTCTATTATCGCGTGGGAAACATTTTTGGACCACTTCCGAGGATTCACAGTCAAGATTTGAAATTTATAAATTTAAATTTTTTGTTGGTTTGAATTTTATAGGTCCGAAATTTGCTTCCGAATAGAAGTATAATAGATTGAACTTATCGACAACCAATAACTAGATATTCCGTTTGATTATTTTTTTTCAGGCCAGTTTACGTGTAGTTTAACTAATTCCACAAGATAAATGTCAACTCTCATCAATCAACAACAGGTACTAGATGATTTTGTTTTTCAAGGTTAGGATAGTTCTTTCCATTTCAATTTATATGATATATAATATTTATGAGTTGTGATAAATAATTATACATTTTAAAATTATTTCAAAAATTTAATAATTTAAAAGATTATGAATAAATAGGAATAAAAAAATTCCGTATTTAATTCTCCGAATCCGATAATATAATTTGAGAGGGTCAGCTCAGTCCCCACCTAATTAAAAATGCAAGTAATGTAATTCAACTCTATTTTATTTTGAACAGCCAACTTTGAAGTCTATATCAGTTTGTTTGCCAGACCAAATATAAAATTCAGTTTGTGTGGTCAAAATCAAATCAAGAGGGCTATTTTTTATTTTTTATTTTGAAAAAGAATTTAAAATATAAATAATTGTTTGTTTTTTTCAATTAAAAAAAGAGAGAATGAGAACAGATTTTTATTATAATTATTCTTGTCTCCACTATCCTTTCTTTATGTCTCTCTCAAAATTAAAGTAAATGTTTAGTACAAAATCTTGTATGTTGTACTGCATTATAATTGTAAATTGTTTATTCAATATAAATAATTTAATAACAGAGAGTGGACAAAAATAGAAGGTTAGGTATTATTATTAAAATAAAGTATGACGGCCTAGATGATGCAATCAGTTCCTATTATTTTAGCAATTTTACATATGACCTTATTATAATATATCGAATTGAAAGTTGGACATCAAGGTTACACATGTGGATTGGTTAATTTATTCTCGTACTTAAAAAAGTTTATTGTATAATGTTTTAAAAAATAATTTCTATTTTTGTACTCCATCCTCTGACAAAGTACACAATTATAGAAACTAGCTGTAGAAACGACTAAATCTAGAAAAGACACTTTGACCTTTAGGTTTGGCCGTAGATATTTGTAATCATCTTGAAGATAATTTTAAATTTTTAAAAATAATTTTGTAGAAAATTTCAAGTGATATACTGATTCTAAAAAAGTTCAAATAAAATCTTATCTCTGAAACGTCAAATAAAATAAAGATAAATAATTTTGATAAAATCAATACATAACATCGATAAAATCAAACGAAATTAATCTTTCATATGGAATTAAAATAAAAGGTACTTATTAGAAAAATAATTTAATATCATTTAGTGCTTTGTTAGATATATAATTGAACAACTATTTTGTACTTTAACAAGATAAGAATGAGATTGTACATACATCAACCTCTTCAAATTCCGTAGATAAGATATGGTATGTTGATGTTCAAAATTCTAAAAATACGTGTGAGGGATTATCGAATAACTCGAAAAAGCTTGTTGTCCATAATTGAATAAGAAAAGTTGAATTTGATTAATGGAACATTTAGGAAAATTCAATGCATAATGAATCAAAATGTTGTGTTAGATGAAACTTGAATAATAGTGACATCTATCTATGTATAGATATAGAATAACAAGTGTATAGGTTTACCAATTAAATATGTCCTTTAAAGGTTTTGTTAAGTCCTTCTCACCATAATTAGGCATTGATCTGACACATATAAATAGTCATGAGAAGTGATTCAAAGGACAAGCAATGAGTGTGACAATTCATCACTTTCCTACAAAACAAAACAATCCCATTTTGTACATATATTTACTTTCCCTCTTTTCTTTTCACTCTACTTTTTCAGCAGTATTATAACAAAAAAGAGAACATTGACTCGTGCTTCTTATGTGAACTACCTAATCAGATGACTTGTCTCCTACTTGTCCTAGAGACTCTTTATTTTATTTACCCCATGGGTCATGGACATGGATTTTCACTTTTCTCCAAATTTCTCTTAGTACCAATTTGCCTATAAAAGATTGTTTTCACTTTCAATTTTTTGAAGGTGTATTTAAGTACATTTAGATAACATCGGCCTATAGACTTTGATTTAGATTTTCAACTATATTTTTATTATTATCTATTTGACCATGAATTTTGATCGAATTTTAAAAATCTAATCTTTAATATATTTTTTTCAAGGGTAATTTTTGGATTTGTATGACTTCCCACTCATAAAGCAACAAATTTTTACAAGTAAAATGCATGTCCAAACGCTGCTTCAAAAACTTAAAATTTCATATTTCAACTTCAAAAAGACATAGTAGTTGGACTTTTGTTACAAGAAAAGCAAACACAAACGAATAATAAATTATATTTCAAATACTGCATGAGAAGCTAGTGCCCAAATGTATACAAGTTACAATGAGTGAGAATGGGCCAAATTGGCAGTTCATAGTCAGAATAAACTAGTAATACAAGTCTAGTTGAAAAGCTTGCCGATCAGTTAGTATTGGACAAACTAATGAGGAGACATATTTTCCAAAACTTTTTGTCTACCCTTTTTTTTTCCTTCTAATTTTTCTTTTCTGGGTTCAAACCAAGAGTATTAGGTAATATATGGAGTATTAAGAATATCAACCCTTTACTCTTTACAAATTATATTAAAAAAAACACAAGTAGAAATATAGCAAGTCATGATGGTCTCCTGAGTGAGTGATGGAAGCCATTTTCTGAGGACCAATTTTGAGGTCTTACTATCTGCTGAGGGAATCCTGATGATGCTGCAGCAGCTGCAAATATCTGAGGAGGAAAATTGGATTGCCACTGTGAAGAACCATTGCTTGTCGCCGCAAGCGATAAATCTCCTACATTTGTACCTCCAATTCTGCCTCCATTGCTGCCACTTGGAAATTGAATCTGTAACATGCCACAACATTTAAAAAAAAAAAAAAACACGATTTGAAAATAAAAAAAGAGTACATTATTAAAGAGGATATTCACTTGATAATTGGATGAGCCGAATTGCGGTGGAAACATTTGAATCATATGGGATTGATCACCAGGTCTCATAAATTGGCTAAACCGTTGCACTTGACTATTATTATGCTTCAAGGAGACTGGAGAATGCAAGTGCGTCTGGCTTAAAAGTTGCAAAGTTTCTGTTTCATTGTACCCGTTTTCTCTTCTTCGAGCATCAATTAAGGCAGAAGATTGCTTCTGGAAATTAAAACATGTTGCATAAGAAGAAAAAAAAATTCACAACGAAAACAAGATATAGCAATTGATCGTGTAAATATACCTCAGGCCTTAAACCATGGCGCTGCCAATCAATATCCAATTGCATTGATGAAGAATTTTGACCTCTATTATCCCCCAATTCTCGGCTTCCTTGCTTTGAGCTTGAACCACCCAAACTTAAATCCAGATTGTGATCAGCCGCGTTATCGGAAGATTCTGGGAGATCACATTAATGAATCTTCTGTTTGAATAATCACATCAAAACATAAAATGTAAAGCACATAAAAGCAGTATAGTACTATTTACCAATTGAATTTAGTTCATCTTCATAAATGCTTGGATCAAAGTTTGTAACTGCATCCTTGCCATTACACTTGATGGCAGCTTTATCATAAGCTCTGTATTAACAAAAAAACTACGTTAAATATTCAGTAATTCAAAAGGCCTAACAAGCAATTGAGGTTAAGTGGAAGAATAAATCCCGCAGCGCAACCACACACCTGGCAGCTTCAATCTCAGTATCAAAGAGCCCCAAATAAACGTACCTATTCAAAGAAAGAACAAAAGTTACTAATTGACATCTAAAGGATTATTCCTTTGAAAATGGATTTCACCATACAGAAGAATAATAATACGAGGATAGGAATTTATTATATATATATATATATATATATTCTTTTTACTTTTTGCCTAAGAACTGTCCCATTCTAGCTTCCCATCTACCACATTTGTGCAAAGTCACTCCTCTATACTTGGAGCTTCCCCTCGGAAAACCAGTGCTTTGTCTTCGGAGCACATGCACAAATTCTTCCTTTGTTAAACTTGTCATCTGTATCATACATTAAAAAAAGTATTAGATTTTTTCAATTTGATGGTGTCTACTATACTCTTGGCACCAAAATGTAAAGCAAACAACTATGAAGAAAGAAAAAATACTGTTCACGATTAGACGAGTATTGAACAAAAGTACTCCAACTAGACAGGCACAGAGAAATAAAATCATTCGAAAAAAGGAACATCATAAAACACACACTTTTTCCTAATCAGTCACACTGATCTGATCATGGTATTACCTGTTTTAAATCGGATTCATAATCCTCTAAGCTAAAGTTTATGTCGGCTTCTACTCCCCGGAATTTGATGGCTGCCCTATCGTATGCCCTGTATATTTTATTTTAAAAAATAAATTTCAACTCTAAGATTGTGAGTTTAAATTTAACAAAAAATTATAAAAGGTAGCTAAGAACCAGGAGCTCACCGAGCTGCTGCATGAGCAGTATCAAATCCACCTACACAGAATTCAGAAATGATATAAAGGAGATTCCGTTAAATAAAGACCAAATTAATTTTCTAGTACAACAAATGATGAAAAAAAAATAGCTTAATTGAAGAATATTAAATACCTAGATAAACTTGTTTTCCACAATCCCTGTAAGATTATTAAAGTAAATTAGAAAAAAAAAACAAGTCCAAATTTTAAGCTGAAGAGAAATAATAATTTTCAGTAAAATGGCTCACCATATATGAGATTCCCACCGGCCAGTTCTCCGGTAGAAGGTAACTCCACGGTACTGTGAGCTTCTAGACCTTGGTCCACGGCGGCTCTTCTTAATAGGCTGCTGCTGTTGCTGCTGAACCATATCTACAGGCTTCGCCAATCCCGTGTTGCCAAGTGTCTCCGTTTGGTAAAATTTAACTCCAACCCAGTGAGCTCTGGGAAAATTCGGGGATCCATTTTCAGCAGCAGCAACACCACCCATTTCAGACTCATCAACCGGAAAAAACTGGCGGGTCACCGGCTGTTCTTCATCGCCGTTACCCGGACCCACCATAGAGAACCCGAAAATTTTGCTTGGAGGAGTACCTCTCTTTTTCTTCCCTCTTTCTCCATCTAATTCCTCTTCAGAAATATCATCAACAGCTACAGCCGATGAACTTGAATTCGAAACGGATCCGACCCGTTTACCTTTCTCATCATCGCATTCAAACTCTATCGGAGTAGAACAACCTTCTTCTGATTCATTTAGATCCCACATTTCTCTCTACAAAAAATACCCAATCCAAAATCTCAAAATTATAAAAAAGAAAACAGTTGAAAAAATTTCAGATTTTTTTTTTTATGTGTGAGGTGGGTGGTTTTGGCTATTGCTACAAAAGGACTTGTTTTCAGTTTCCTAGACTTTTAAATATTCTCCTCTATTTCTCTCTCTATCCCTCCCTCTAGTTGTATTCTTTTCTTTCTCTCTGTCTGTCTAAAATAGATGCGTGCAGTTGAATATATATATATATATATATATATATAAAATAAAAAAAATGATGATAAAATAAAAAAGTTTTGTGTTGAGTATATTGAAAGAACATGAAACCTACGACTTATAGAGAGGTTAATAAAGTTGTTGGAAGATGGAGAAAAATAAAGAAAAGGTTAGTGGAGAGAGATAGGGTTAGATATGATAGATATATGTTTCCCACTATTAACTACTTGTAGTATTTCACTTGATTTTGTACCATTCCTCTCTTAGCTCCACAATACAGACATGGACTAGCCCACTTTTAGAATACTACCTAAAATTACCATAGTAGTAATATTTATATTGAAAAATTACCACATATTATTTCAATCAAATTAATAAATTCACTTAACATGTTCTATCAGAAACTATTTATTTATCTCTGAATTAAAAATAAAATCTACATATACTTTATGATATTATATATATTTTTAATTTTGATGTAAATATTTGGTGCAAACAAATTATTCTAACCCCACCTTTCTTTTTTCTTGTCCCTAGTAACTTGGCTTTTTTACTCTTGTTCAATCATTCATTAATATACTTTTGCTTTTGTATCTTAACTAGTTCATTCACCTTTTTTTTTTCTACTTGCAGTGCAGTAGTCTAGCGTTTTTAACCAATCTCATTACACGCTTTTATGAAAGGAGAACTGTGTGCCAGCAGTAACTTTACTGTTCTCAAAATCTAGCTATATCTGATGATATTTTTTTATTGGTTGCCTTTTCCTTTCAAAGAAAAAAACAAAATGATTTTATAATTTAAAAAATAAAGATTTTTTTAATCGTGTTGTTTAAATATATTAGATAAAATATTACAAAAAGAAGAGATATTATTTTTGAAATATATTAAAATCGATGAATAGTATGTGGTACAAAAAAGAAACGTCTCTTTCTTAGGCAACTTTCCGACGTTAACCAAATCGAAAAGCATTTTCCTCTCCAACCATTCATTGATTTCTCTTTCTGTCTGTTGAATATTATTATTATTATATTAATATATTTAACAAAATATCTAGTAATGGAAATAGACTGAATGGATGAGTTTGAGTTACTACTCCATTGCCTTTATTAAGCTACGCTAATTGTCATTTCTTTTTCCTTCATCCAATCCCACGTTAGACAATTCCTCTTTATCTCTCTCTAACATTTCCTTTTCTTACTCTTTTCCTACTTTTATTTACACAATTGTCACATGTAAATTTCTTCTTAAACATCAATAATTATTACTATCTTCGTCTATTTTTAATTATCATAATTTTCTTTTTAAAGTCAAACAATAAATATTTTGATTAATATTTTATGATTTATTTTTCATCATATTGATATGCAAAAAATTGCAATTTATTGTATTTTTCATATATTTTTTCTAATTTCTAAATTTTTTGTTTAAAATTTATCAAATTAATGTAATCTAATTTCGTTTTGAAAGTTAGTCAAATTGACTTTCGCAAAATGCAATATGACAATTAAAAGTGGAAGGAGAGAGTATACATTATTATTTTTCTCGTATCAATATGATGAAAAAGTACATTTATCTTAAATTATAAATCAAAATCATATCATTTAATTCCCAAAAAGAAAAAACATGACAACCAAAAATAAAATAAAAAGAGTATTAAATTTCAAACACTCATAAATTTTTTATTCAAACACAACTTTAATTTCTTTTTAGATTCAATTAAATTATAGTGGGAGTTCGGTTATGAAATTTTTTCAAACTTTTAATTCAAAATATTCATAAAAACTTAAACACTACTCCAATTTATTATATTTTTTATTAAAAACAATTATTTTTTTCAATTTCACAATAACATAATGTAACATGTCGAATTGCGATGGGACTATCCAACTAGACTCTTGGATTAGTGATTTTCTTTTACAACTAGAATTGTTTTTACTAGTATTTAGGAAAATGGGGATAGGAAGTAAGGGGTATATTTGGAATAAAAATTATTGTGAGTCAGTCAGGTCCACAACAGAAGAGAGAAGAGGTTAGGTTTCAGAAAAGGAAATTGGAATAATAGCAATAAAAGGCAAAACTTTCCAGAAATGTCTAATCCAAGACTACCGGAGTGGGCCCACCCATTTCCTCATTTTGCTCTTTCACTCACCAATGCTTTTCTCACTTTCTAATCTAATAATAATAATCACCACTCTCACTTCTTCGGCGCGTGCGCTACAATTCTTGATCTTTTTTCTCCACACCGACTTTACGGATCCTCGTAACGCCACCACTTTTTGCAGCTATTTCTCTATTTTATTTTATTCTATTTTTCAAAAGTTTTATTAAAAATCTGCTAATAATGTTGTCATTTTTTGTCATGAAACTGCATATTATGGTTTGTATGTAATCATACATAATTTAGACCCCGTCTGGAATAGCTTTAAAAAAAATTGTTTTTAACTCAAAAAATAAAAAATTAAATGTAAATAATTTTTAAATAAAAAAATGAAAAATAGGGATGATTTACTTTTGATTTTTAAACTTTTTAAGTCATGTTTAATTAATTTTTAATTTTGTCAAATACTTTTAAGAAACTAAAAATAAATTTGATCAATTTTTAAGTCAATCCAGACAGGCTCTTAGTTTAACACTTAAGTTTTAATAATTAGTTTGATAAATATGAACTTTTTATATGAACATTTTTGTCCTTAAAATCAAGACCAATTCTTTTGGATATCTTTTTTCAACTTTTATTTCAAAGTTTGAAAACACTTGCTTCCATTCGTAAAAAAAAAATTGATCAAAATACATTCAATTTCTAAAATAAGTAGTCCGTAGTAATTTTTCTTTAAAAAATAAGCAATTTAACCTTTTAGAAGATCGGTCAAACAAGCTTTCAAGGGCACAAATGATGACGTTTTTTTTTTGTTTTTTTTTTATTATTTTAACAAAAATTACGTCAATTAAAAAATAATAAGTACAGTGTCTAGTTTATTAACCTACTTCTTGAAAATTGAACATGATTGAAAATATGGAGTATAAGGATTATAGTTGGAAAATAATACTGTAAACGTTTATTTTAAGACAAAATCTTTCTACTAAGATTAACTCATAGGCGGACCAATAGGATAGGGATACACGCGCACCTGTTAACTTCGGGAAAAAATTATATGTATATATATATATATATATATTATATCCATTTTGAGAAATTGGCATAAATTAGGATATAATTAACCGTGCACCCAAAAAAAGCATAAGGTTTGCCATTGTGTTGCTGGTACAAGCTAGAAAAATCACCCATGAGACCCGGAATTGAATATAGTTATTTATTATTTTTAGTTTTTAAATTTATCTTAGAGCTCATATTTGATTTGCCTCTGATTACACTTATATACTTTGATACATAAGGAATAATATACTCCTTCAAATTCATATTAAGTAAATTATTAAGACTTTTTTCGTAGTTCAAAATAAGTGAATAATTCAAAGTTAAAAAAAAAATTAGCCTTTTTTCCTTCTTCATATTTATCGTTGATTTGGTGAGATTATTAATTATTTATATTTTCTAATTTAATATTTGGATATAATAGGTAATATTAAAAAGTAGTAATATTTAAGTCATGTCATTACATTTTTTTTTTTTTTAAAAGTGTATCAAATCTCAACGACTAGAAAGAATATAAAGTAGCTCAAATTAAAACCCTAGGGGTCGTTTGGTTTGAATATGAGTTATGATGGGATAAGTTATGTTAGGATAAGTTATGTTGGGATTAGTTATGATGGGATTATTTCTTATTGAGTGTTTGGTTTGTTATATTCAAAATAATATATATTGATAAATTTTAAGAACAAGTTGTTTGTTTACAAAATTACCCTTCACTTTATTTAAACTTTTTAAATATTTCTTTGTGAGCTTTCGTTATTTATTTTTAAAAATAAAACTTTTATTTTATTTAACTTAAATATTTTTGTTTATGTATTCCCATGATAAGTACCATGTGTATTTAAAAATATAACTTTTTTCTTATTTAGCTTAAAAATAGAACTTCCCTCTTAAGTTTATTAAAGAGAAGAAAATTTATGAGAAATCAAAATAAAATAAACATAAGAATTAGTCAAATAAATTCATAAATAAAAATTATATTTATATAGTATAATTTTTTAATAGAAAAATATTGATAATTATCATAAAAATAAGGAGTAGTAAATATTATTATACATGGTATTAAAAAAATATGTAAAATATACATAAAATGTAAAAAAATGATGTATAAAAAGGATTTAAAGGGACATATTTGTCATTTACCTATTTTATCTCGGGATAAGTTATCCCGGGACTACTATACCACCCATGGGGAGGGATAACTTATGCCGGTACTAATTATTAATCCCGGGATAAGTTATCCCGGACTTGCCAACCAAACAACATAAATTTTTTTTATTCCATCACTATTATTTTTAATCCCTCACACCAAACGAGCCCTAAGTATATGTTTACAAAATTAATGGGTAGATAACTAGCTATAGGTGGTGTATTGAAGGAAGAGATTTTAAGCTTTACCGTAATTGTAATAAACCTATAACCTATTGATGCCCATAAGCCTAAATTATTAGTACATAGATAAATATTAAACCAACGCTGTCTTTTTATATGGGAAGTGTTAAATGGACAGAAAATTTGGCCAGAATTTTGTCAGAAAATTAAAAAAAAACTATGATATTTTTTCCATTTTTTAGTTAATATGTATTAAAGTTAAAAGGGTAAAAATGTTTAAAATAGACAAAATATCATTCTGGCCAAAAAGATTTTTTCCCTTTTATATATATTACTCTCTATATCCAATAATAGTTGTTTACTATTGGCTTGACATAGGGATTAAGACACGAGTAATTTTATTCAATCACCCTTATAATATATAAGTCATCTAAATATTAAAAATGAATAGTATTTAATAACAAAGATAAAATAGACACAACATATATGATAAATTGAACAAATATTATTGAATATCTCAAAATATAATATAGTTGATAAGTAAAAATCCACGGAAAATATTATTTAGCAAGTCTATAATCCCTATTGTTTGGTTCCCTTTAAATATACTTTTAATGACTATTATAATGATAGCAGATTAAACATTTATATCTTGTGGTCATTAAATTTCATAGACATTTTTTAACAATAAGTTGGGAAAATATCATTGTCGAATAGTCCTTTTATTAGATAATTCACGTAATGTAACTCAACACTTTGAAAGCACGTCGAGATAAATTTTTTCTCGACTTTGTATTATTTGGTATTCCAAAAATAAGCAATTTTATTGCTGTCACGTGTATATCCCAAAAGAAAAATTAAATTGTTTCCGCTTATTCCTTGAAGAAAATGAATAATGTTGGCTGGAATTTTGATTCTCTAATTAAGCTTTCCCTTTTGGATATAAAATTTCGGAATTTGGTAAAAAGGAAAGGAGGTGATCCATGTAGACGGGTCCATCTGCAATTAAGTTTGGGGGCACGTGTAATGTGTTAGATTACTTTTTTGAGTATCACAAAATAATAGGTTCTTAATTATATTTCATAAATATATGTTATTTAATATTTTTCTAATTCACTTTTACTTGTCACTTATACCTAAAATATATTTTTATTTTTATTTGTTACTTTTGATATAGAAAGAAAAAAGACAATAAATGTTTCCAGAGTTTACCCTCTGCATTAAATACTTATTTTTCAAATCATTTTTCAACACATCATTTATCAAGCAATAGTTTGGTAAAATATCCATATCATTTAACAGAGTACTCTCTCAATTCCATATTAGTTGAATTAGTGTGATAAATACACTTATATTAAGAAAAATATCTTAAAGGATGTGAAATCTAAAATGGTGACAACTAAAAGAACAGGTGAGTTGTTGCTACATTTTTTTAATTAATATGAATTTTTAAAATTAAGATAGATTTGATTAATTTGACATTTAAAATTAAAATTTAGATATTCAAAATTATATGAAAAATACTTACGAGTTTTTCTCATATTAATAATATGATGGGGTTAATTTTTATTATTTGACTCTAAAACGAAAATTTTACCAAGTATTTTAAGATCGATGGACTATGATTTTTCTGCTCTAAATTTTCAAATTGGCATTTTGTTTACGTATGATTTTTTAACTTTTTAGTTACGGATGAAAGATTAGGTGAAAAATTAAGTCCTCATCAAGAAAATAAAAAATTCAGGTGTTCAATTAATTATATTACTAAATTATCCGATACTTTAGATATAGAAAATGAGGAAAGAAGATATGTCCACCCAGAATAAAGTTTTGTCAAAATTTAAGTTAATTTTTTCTCTTTAAAATCTAGAGTTTGATTTTTAAAATAAGAAAGAAATCTGAGAGAGTGATTTGTGTGAGAGAAAATAAGTTCAGGTATAATGAAATTGTATTTTTTATTTTTATCGGCTACGTGGCATCAATATGAGAAATATTTGCACTTGGAACAAAAGCAAAAGAGGTACGAAGTTTAAACATGTAAATTACAAATATTGCAAATTTATGACTTTTCTTTTGACATATCATCATGCTTGATTTGCGCTTTTTTTTTATAAATTAAGGCTTAAGTCATCAGCGATCCCTTAAAGTTGTCTGTATAATTCACTTAGATATTTCAATTAAGACTAATATCTATTTAATACCTCTACTACTTTGAATTGATACCACTTAAACACTTTTTGCTTATGTGGCATTTTGGATATCATTCACTAACAAGAAGCGCGTGAAAGCATTAAATTTAACATTTTTAAAATTAAAAAATTCTCTTTCTTCTGCATTGTAGGCTTGTAGCATCTGCCATGGCAGCCATATACACATCTCTTCTTTTTCCTCATTTTTTTTTGTTCTTCTAATTTCTCATTATTATCGTCTTATATTTCAGATCTGTTAGTATCATCATCATCACATCTATTTCTTTCTCTTATTTTGAGCAACCACCACCGTCCACCTCCTCTACCATTATCGCCTCCATTTGTTTGTTTTTTTTCAAATCTAGAATTGAACCTTGTCATATTGTTGATTTATGAAAGTAAGCAAGTTTATAAATTTACAATTTAACTCTTTGCCATAATGTTCTTCTTCCTTGTCTCTTCGCCACCATTTCCTTCGCCATATCACTAATATGTCTCCACCATTGCTATAACCATTTTCTTTTTCTTATTTCTATAGTCACTTTACCTCCTCTATCACCATTGAATCTAAATTCGCCATTGTTGATTTATTATGAAAAAGAAGAAAAAAAATAAAAATGGTTGTTCCTACGGGTAGCGGGGGAAGAATTTGGATGGATTGGGTAACAATGTAATTATTAAAGTTTTTTTTTTTTTTGAATCTAAAAAATCTGCCATTGTTAATTTATGATAAAGAAGAAAAGAAGAAAAGAAAAAAAGAAGTAAGAAGACGTCGGGGGCCAAAAGTCCGATGGGTAGCATGGGAAAGATTTGGTGTGGGTGGGTGGATTGTTTGGGGTACAAAATATTTTATTTTATTTTTATTATTTAAAATAATTTTAAAAATAATTTTTGGATCTAATGACACATGTCATAATTTAATTCGTTATTGTGTCATGTCATCACAAGTGTATCTCACACACTTAATATTTTTGGCTGATTGTCAAAAATTGTCAAAAATATGTCAAATAGATGTCAATTCGAAGTAGTAGAGGTGTTCAATAGATACCAGCCTTAATTGAGGTGTCCAAATGAAATACAAGAACAATTTTAAGTGGTTGTAGATGACATTAGGGTTGTCACCTTCTAACCGGTCTCATTTCTACAACTTATAGAAAGGGAATACCACCTTGCACTGGTTTAGGCGGTATCCGGGCCCTTTTAGAGGCAACAGTCGACTTCCCCTTATTTATTGTGGTTCCAAGAGGCGTAATAACCTAAATGTTTAATTCGTTACAACGCGAAAAAATCTTATCAGAGCTTGACATGCCGCGAATCCTCTTGAAGATGACTTAAGCCATAAATTAATAAATAAATTACTTAATAATTTTAAAAGATTGAATTTTTTATATTCGCATATCTTGCCTCTTGGGGGGTAATTATTAACTTCTACACCTGATATTTTGACATTGTAAAAGTGCGGTTCGTTTATTATTTCATTTTTAATACAAAACGGTAAAGAAAAATTCTAAAAATTATTAATCTTTACATTTCCATAATAATGTTCTCTTGTAAGATTTAGACATGATAAAATATAAAAATAAACTTTTTTTTTTTGTTTTATACAAATCTAAATTATATATTAAAAAATCTTTTTTTTCCTACTCGAGTACATTGCAATTTGCAAATAAATTGGAAGTATGATGTATTTTGTAATATTATACTTAGAATTAAAAGCGCATAATTTCATAAGCTCTTTGTCCAACTAACCTTTTGTTGTTATTTAATTGTTTTATCCTATTATTTAGAGTTAATTATATATTATATTATATATAATAAGAAAGAAATAACATTATCTCCAACTAAGTGCTAAATAATACCCTCACCCCACCACCAAATAGAGAGGAAAGTGTGGACCCAATTAAACTGCCCAATATTCGGATTTCCAATAAAACCCAATTAGAAATGGGCCCGTCGGTCTAATAACGGAATGCGACGAGGCTCTTCTTAATTTCCTAATATACGAAATACTTGCTTTGTGTGGTTCTCCTATTTTTGTAAGAAATATTTATTCTATATGAATTTTTATTGTTAGACAATTTTTAGGTTTTTTTTTTTGTTTTTGCATTGAGGTTTGTTTTTTATGATAGATGAAACTTATATTTTAAATTTAAACTTATTTGATTGTTGAAATTTGAAAAATATAATTATTATTTTATTGGCAGAAACTTATTTTTGTATGTAGTTTAGTCATGTATTGATGACTAAACTGCAAATTTGAAATAAATTAAAATGATGGTTAATAGTTTGTTAGATTTGATAAATTGATGACTCTGATTAGTTTTTTTTTTATATGATCTATGAAACTTATATTTCAAATTAGAGCTTAATTAAATTATATTAGGCAAATCTATGTTATTGAAAATATTTTTATAATTATTGAAAATACATATGCATCTCCCAATTTATGAGACACATATAAAATTTGAAGTCAATCAATTTCTATTCTTTTTTCACCATACTTTTTAAAAACAAATCTTTTTTTTAAGTTGTTAGATATTGTGATTTATTGTAATTTATTAAATAATATTTTTTATTTTTTATTATAATTATTGAGAATTGGTTATTGAGGGTGATTTATCCTCTTTCCTACTCATGTTTATAGTCCAGGCCCACATTTGCAGCCCTTGTTCCATAGCTCCTGATGATCTTTAACTAACTAACTACATAAAAGTTCTTTAAATTTTGCTCCTTTTAGGCCCACTTATTCTTTAATCTTCATAATTATATATTGTACTTCTAAAGTTAAGTATTTGATTTAAAAATCATTAAAACCCTACATGAAAAATCAACGTCTTCCTCCTCGAATAGCCCTGCATCCCTATTTCTTTAATGAACATAATTCTGCTAAAATAAATGAAAAAAACAGTCAATCAAAATGTTTGTAGTCGTTTGGTATGAGCCGTGAGGTATAAAGTATACTAAATTCAGAATAAAATGTAGGATTATTTTATCTAATGTTTGGTTGGAGGTATTAGGTAGTCCTTGAATTATTTATCTTACAATTTTTGTCATATTGATGAGATAAGTTTTCTCATATATTTGGTGGAATAACTTATACACAGTATAACTTATTTTAGGATTAATCATCCCAGAATAACTTGTTTCCAATCAAACGATCCCTACCACTTTGTTGGATGATTGTTACATATTGTTTCATAATGTATCTTATCGTATTGTATTGCATCGTACTGTATTGTTTAATGAATACAATGTTTGGATATATTATATTGTTCTCCGTCGTTACATAATGTCACATATCCATAATTTGAATGATAAACCTACAAAAAATAGGGTATGGGGTAGAGTTACTATGAAATGGTAAGATAAAAGATGAAATATGATTATTAAATAATAAATAAAGACAAAATGAGAAAAAAATATTAAGATAACGACGCGATCACACAATACAATAAAATTTAAATAATAACAAAAACAAATATTATATTTAAACTACCAATACAATACCACAGGTACCAGTCATCCAAACAAAGTGTAAAAATTCTCACAAACAATGTAGATAAACTTGCAATTGGCACTCTAACCTTGGGCGTTCGGATAGTCATTAATTAGTCATTATTACTCCCCATCAATTTTTATTTGTCATATTATGCTTTTTTAAAAGTCAATTTGACTAGTTTTTAAAGTCAAATTAAATTACATTAATTTGATATTTTAAACAAAAAATTTAAATATTCAAAAACTATACGAAAAGTAGTATAAATTGTAATTTTTTGCATATCAATATGATAAAAAAATACATCGTAAAATGTTAGTAAAAGTTTTTACAATTTGACTCTAAAAAAGTAAAATTTGACAATTAAAAATAAACGAAGATTAATATTATTTTGTGATATGATGACAAAATTAGACCATAAAAATACAACACGTCCCGTTACTTAAGAATGTCCTCAAAATTCTCTGTGCATAGGTATTAGGTAGTACTATATAGTATTTCTTTTGTTCGTGGTTTTCAAAATACTTGGCACGTTATCTTTTTAGTGGTTTAGTGAAATATTAAGGTGTACTAAAGGAAAGGGAGAGATCTCTATATTATAATTGTCATTAAATTAGGTATTCAAGACAACTCAAAGATTAGTAGGACCAGTGCAGCTGTGATTTGTGGCCTCAACTCTTTTGCCAGTATTACACGTATGTATATATAGCAATTGTTTGCACAATGGCCTTTTCTTAGGTTGGCTAATACTCCAAATTAAGCTATATTTATTCTCTAATTAACACATAAATAGTGGTGACAAATGATCAAAAGTTTGTGTTGAATTTCGACGCATCAAATTAGGTTTAGTCAATAAGTTGATCATTATCTAATTCTAACGAAAAGTTTGTTTGATAAAAATAAACTGAACAAAGATAACAATGAATCACAATTAATTTGTGTCGAAAATCTATAGAAACAATCTAGATAAGGATAAAATTTGCGTATATTTTACAACAGACTTGTGAAATCATTGCAATTCTATGAGAAGTCTAACATAATCTGCAAAATTGAAAATAAAAGCATCATTCAATCATCTACAAATATCTAAAGGAAATGTTGTTTGTTTCCTTACAACATATTTGCAAAATCATCATTCTTGTTTTGTCAATTAATATACCAAAAGTGAATGGAAGAGGCAACACAATTGGGGACGTAGGGACCAATGACAAAACAATGAATCCAAAAAGAAGAAAGCAATCAAGTATTATTTCCCCCACCTAATACTCCCTCCCTTGTATGTATTGTTGGAACGGCAAGCACAAAAATAAATGTGCACGACATGGTGATAGCGGAAGAAAATTTAAGTCAAAACTTTCCCTTCTATTTGAACCAAGAGAAGACAAAATAATGCAAGAAATAAACAGTTTAGGCAGCAAACAAATCAACCAAGCAAGTATACAAATCAACACATGAGACGCCAAATTTAACGTGGAAAATCTCTTCGGTGTAAAGAGTAAAAACCACAAGGCCAAAGCTCCACTAAAATCAAAAAGAGTTACAAAAGTGTTCTCCAAAATGGCCACCAACAAAGTGACAAACAATGAGCAACACAACTACAAGATAGCACCAAAAACTAGAGAAATAAAAGAGGCAAAAACACCAAACCCGCAGCTACTGTTCACGAGCTAAAAATCATCCTCTCTCAGTTCCCAATCAAAGATTAAGTTGAAAGGAACAAGCTGTCCAAAAATCAGCTCCATCGGACAAGAAACGAAGCGGGAATCGCGATTTGAAATTGACTGCTTGGGCTTGTGCGAAAATCTGCACTTTCTCACTTTTCTCTCTAAATGGCTGCTCTCAATCTCTTGTGATATGTCTCAAATAAGACCTAAAAGAAAGTCTTACATATGCACCATAATACTGGGCTTATGGGCGAAAGTGGGCTAGTCAAATTTGGGTTAAATTTATCCACAAAGGAAAGGAAGGAAGACCCAAAACCTTAGACTTTTATTTATCCGCATAGGAAGGGAAAAAGGCCCAAGACCCAACATGTATGTCCCCCACCCCAATTAATATGCATGAGCAGCGCTCATTATTATTTTGTGACAAGAGGGTTCATGTGACATTAATTTGTAAAGGCTTAAGGCATCTATGACCCCTTAAAGTTGTCCGCATAATTCACTTAGACACCTCAACTGAGGCTAGAAACCTATTGAACACTTTTATCTATTTAAACTTTGTTCCTATTAGATACTTTTTGATAATCATCAAAAAATGCAAAGTGTGTGTGACACACTCTCAATGACATGGCAAAATACTTAATGAAAAGATGACATGTGGCAAGTGGGCCCAAAAAATTATAGAAAATGGTTTTAAACATTAAAAAAAAAAAAAAATTTCAAATACGTACATTTCAATCTTTTTTTCTTATATATAAAAATATTTAAAATAATAACATATACTACCCAGCCCCATGCTACCCCACCCCCACGCTAACCCACCCCTTTCTTCTTCATCTTCTTCCCTAATCCTTGCAACATTTCATTTCTAAACCATAATAAAACTCAATATCTTATCAAATTATTTATTGATTCAGTTTTTTTTAATATAAAAAAATTCATACCTAATACGTGAGAGAAATATATAGAGTGAGACACATACAAGAGTGATGAAGAAACGGAGTTTGTTGACGGATAATCATTTCAAAATCGATTGCAAAAGAGAAATCAAGAGGACTCAAATTAATTTTATTGAATTCTTTGATATTATTTTTTATAATTTAAATGGGTTTACATTTTAATTTTGAGTGGTGATGTTTGTTTGAAGATGGCCGGAAATGGAGCTATCGGCTAAATTTTTTACTCCAATGTCCAAAAATCTTCTTTCTTCTTTCGTTTTTGAAGATCCAATGCAGTTGTCTTTGAAAACCTAGTTGAGGTGAAGAAGACGACCGAAAGCGGGGGTGGGGGGATTTTTCTTTTTGTGATTTAAAAAATTATTGGTTTAAAAAATATTTTTTTTAAATCGTTCAAGTCATTTACGATGATAAGAATCAATGGAAGAAGAAAAAGTGAAGTTTTCTTGAATTGTTTTTAAAAAAAATATGATTTTAGAAATCTTCACGCGCCAAAGTAAAGTGAAAAACACTTTTTCTGCCATATCAGCATTTTGTGTTTAATAGGTATACATTTTGAACAATTTAGGTGTTCAATAGGTACTAGCCCTAGTTGAGGTGTCTAAGTGAAATATACGGACAAATTCAAGGGGCTATAGATGACTTACGCCAAAAATAAAAACAATATTCCCTACATTTCGGATATCGAAATTCAAATAAGTCTATATTTGACTCTAAATTGTCCATACATCTTTTTAAATATTTTGATTGTCAATTATTGTGACTTCTATTACTTTTTACTTAGTTTACAAATATATAAATTTTAATTTCAAAAAAATTGAAGAATTCATGCATAAATTTACAGTCAAACTTAAATTGTTTTATTCTCGACAAATAAAATGTACCACATAAATTGAGACAGAGAGTAATAATAATAATAATGCCTCCAAGTCTAAAATAGTCAGCTTCTCCGCCATTATTCCAATTCACTAGCTACCAAACTTTCTTTGTCGGATCGATCACTTATTTTATTACTAAAACTAAAATAAATAAAATAAATAAAAAAGATCTATTTAAAAAATAAAATTTTATTTCTTTTTAAGTCTCACTTAAATAACAATATTTTTATTCATTGCATTTACATTATTTATACAGTCAAATCTTTCTACATATGTATTGCCTTGGGTGATTTTGTAGCTCCAACTGAGTGGAGATGATGAGTTTTCCTATTATTTTTTTAAAAAACTTTTATAATGAGTGATTGTTATACACTTATAGTTATATTTGATATTTAAATCTTATTTAATTGTAACAAACCAAAATGTGCATATTTTTTGAGTAAATTTTAGGTTTAGCAAACATAAAAATCATGTTTGTATGCTATATTTGTAGTTTGTATAATTGCGCTCCATAACAAACTTTATGTTTGCTATGACTATTAATTTGTATTTGTATATTTTGGTATACATATACATAAAAATCTGTATTTGTATATTTTGGTATACAAACTAAAACATAGTAATTGTATATAAACAAAATTACTACATATATACAACACATATGTATACCGAATGGGTCTATTTGTATATTTCGACATACAAATGGGATGGCAAAAAACATTGAATGTTTACTGCGAATTACAAATAAAAGAAACTATGGCTATAACATTTAATTTGAATT
>NW_006238937.1:540580-557002 GCF_000226075.1 Solanum tuberosum | reverse complement strand
GTTTTGGAGCCGTTTTGGGCCCCAGCCCAACGGCTAAAAGGGCCCAACGGCTCTTAACGTTCACATTTTTTTTTTTTTTAAAAATAAAATTAAATTGACCGTTGAACCGGACCGGAATCGGTTTTACCGGACCGGAACCGGTTCTTACCGAACCGGATCAACCGGATAAAAATCCAGGTTCCGTTTCGGTACCGGTTCCGGTACCCTTAAGACCGGTTCAACCGGTACCGGTCTTACCGGTACAGGAACCGGACCGGAACCGGACCGGACCGTCGGTACCGGTTCCGGTACCTATAAGACCGGTTCCTTACCGGTTCAATCGGTACCGGTCTTACCGGTACGGGAACCGGACCGGAACCGGACCGGACCGGACAAAAACCGGTCCGTTTGCCAGCCTTAAGAGAGACACATACAAGAGTGATGAAGAAACGGAGTTTGTTGACGGATAATCATTTCAAAATCGATTGCAAAAGAGAAATCAAGAGGACTCAAATTAATTTTATCGAATTCTTTGATATTATTTTTTATATGTTAAATGGGTTTACATTTTAATTTTGAGTGGTGATGTTTGTTTGAAGATGACCGGAAATGGAGCTATCGGCTAAATTTTTTTCTCCAATGTCCAATAATCTTCTTTCTTCTTTCGTTTTTGAAATCCAATGCAGTTGTCTTTGAAAACCTAGTTGATGTGAAGAAGACGACCGAAAGCGGGGGTGGGGGGATTTTTCTTTTTGTGATTTAAAAAATTATTGGTTTAAAAAATATTCAAAAAAAATCGTTTAAGTCATTTACGATGATAAGAATCAATGGAAGAAGAAAAAGTGAAGTTTTCTTGAAAAAAAATACGATTTTAGAAATCTTCACACGCCAAAGGAAAGTGAAAAACACTTTTTCTGCCATATCAGCATTTCGTGTTTAATAGGTATATATTTTGAACAACTTAGGCATTCAATAGGTACTAACCCTAGTTGAAGTGTTTAAGTGAAATATACGGACAACTTCAAGGGGTTGTAGATGACTTAATCCATTTGTAAACCATTAAGTTCTCCAAAATTGTACTCCAATTCCTTAAAATGCATGTATGACAAATATAAGCATATATAATCTTTACTTAATTTAAATATTAATTTTTTATCTTGTAACTAAATATAATATACGGAAAAGGGTCAAAAATACCCTTGAACTATTCGAAGAGGTTTAAATATACCCTTCATCCATCTATTGGTCTAAAAATACCCCTCAATCCACCCTTTTGGCCTATTTTTACCCTTAAAACTTAACAGATTTTTAAAAATTATTATTGTTAATATAATTTATTACGTGGCATCTTCCTATTGGATAAAATAAAACCCCCAATTAACCAATTTTTCCCAACCCGCCCCGATCCATACCCACAACTCCATGACCCGAATTCCATTAAACACAATTACACAAGAAATCCCAATTCTCACCCTCTTCGTCTTCTTCTTGGAGCAACATCTTTTTTTCGGAGCAGCAATTTTTTTTTACAATCCATGGAGTAGAGGCCAGCAGCAACGACAAGCTATCGTAGAAGTTGGGCTCAAAAGAAAGTGTGATTGGCTTCTCTACTAGTGTTCCAGGGGTAACAACAAAGGATGTCATGGACATGATTTTGATCACCCAATACTTTGATACAATGAAAGAGATAAGTGTCTCTTCTAATTCATCTGTTGTTTTCATTCCTCATGAGCCAAAGATGTGACTTCTGAACAGAGGGTAAGAAATTCAAGGGAGCATATTTAGGCTATAATCCTGACATTATGATTTCTTTTTATACTTGTAAACTTGGAAGATCAGAAAGTATCCAACTGCCTTGAAATTTCTGGAAGAGAGAGTTACTATGTAAAGAGAGATTTTCCAATTCATCATAATTAATTACGCGAATAATGAACCCAATCCATTTGTTACCCAATTAATTCACGATTAATCAATCCTCAAAAACCATTATGATGAATCTATCTAATTTATTACTCTGGATCATACAAAATGACACTGCTTCACTTACTTTTCTGTAAGGTAGTAACAGACTCATGGCTTGAGGGCTACAACCAACTCAATCTTGGCGCTCTTTTCAATTGCCTTGGTGTCAACTTCACCTGATATTGTGAAGAGGATTTTGGTCGCCACTTGTGTTGGATGAGAGCACTTGCCTTACCATAGCTGTTAACACGAGCCTTCACTGTGGTCAGTGGGTCCAACAAATGAAAAATTAATGGCGACGGCTACGAAGAAAGTTGGGGTTATGTGTCTGCCTCTACTTCATGGATTCCTTTAAAGAATTGCTCCAAAAAGAAAGACGAAGAGGGTGGGTATTAAATTTGGGTCACTTGTGTTTAATTGGATTTGGGTCATATGAATTTAGTATGGGTCGGGAAGATTGTAAAAAATTGGTGGATTGGGGATTTTATTTTATCCAATAGGATGACGCCACGTAATAAGTAGTACTAATAATAATAATTTTAAAAAATCTGTTAAGTTTTAAGGGTAAAAATAGGCCAAAAAGGTGGATTGAGGGATATTTTTAGCCCAATAAATGAATGGAGGGTATATTTAAACCTTTTCAAATAGTCCGAGGGTATTTTTGACCCTTTTCCGTATAATATATTATAAGAACCAAGACTAAAATCTAATGATATTTGAGGGCTCAAAACTACCATTAATCCTATGGTTGTAGTAGTCTTTTTTTTTTCTTTTGTACCACCAAAATGGTGGCAGCTTTTTCATACTATAATTAGTATTGAAGCTTTTTCCATATATACTTGATTCACACGAGGGGTTCACATAAGAAACCACAAATGCTTTTCTCTGGGCTCCATTTTACCTTCTTTTTTTAAAAAAAAATAATAATATTCTTTTGGCTTTGTAGTTTTTAAAAGTTTCGTTTTGTATAAGGTGGGTGTCGCTCGGCAGTTGGGGGACTAGTATTTATTCTCTTTTTATTTTAAAAAAATAAGTGGTATTTTTGGTTTTGAACATATATCATAAGAGATAAATTTATTAATAGAAAGTAAATTATATTTTTATTAACTCACTCTCAATAAATAACTGTAATACCACTTTAATAAGCCTCATTAAAAAAAAATTCATTATGTGAAGCACTACCTATTATAAAACAAATAAAAAGGTCAAAAAAAGAAAAAGAAAAAGAAAAAAAACACAACGTGGATATCACCTAATAATAGTAGTCTTAATTGGCAGCCCTATGACCTTGATTATTAACAGTCAATTTTAAAAACAAGAAGAAGCCTATGAATCTACTCACTTGCATGGTTTGGTACGGACAAATAGTTCTATAACAAATGCCAAATTAATGGTTCTTATAAAAGTTAAATAACTGGGCCATTGTTTTGTACAACACTGAGATCACCTGGTACAACAACAGCACGTATTGGCCCATTTTAATTTCAGCCTGCTTTAAATGAAATGAACAACAAAAAATAACCCATTTCCTCTTATCTACCTTCTACTTCCATTTTCTGCACATCTCTCAATTTGAATTTCAGCCCGGTAAAAATGAATAGCACAAATTGAAAAACTCCGAATCTTAATAGTTTGGTGGTTGACTGAATATATGAACTTTCATCTTGTTTCTCTGAATTCAATTCCCATTCTTTTAATCCTCCCCAATTAGCGGATCCCATTGAAACGGCCTAGAACGCTAAAATCAAATATAGAAACAATAAAGAACCGTTTGGCCATAGATTTTCCCAAATAAAATTTGGGGACTTTTATTTAGCAAATAGTGTTTGTTCATACAATTTGTCAATATTTGACAAATATTTTTGGCAAATAACCCAAATTTTCAAATACTAGAAAAAACTAGTATTTGAGCCAAATCTCATTATTGGGAGCTTTTAAAATTCAAATTTTACACCAAACTTTTATCTTTTACAAAAACACCCTCTATAGTAGTTGTTTGCGCTGTATTACATATTTTTTTACGTGAACACCAAAGCAATGATGAAACATTCAGTGAATATGAAAGTGATGATATGGTTATTGATGAATGACGAACAATCGACTCAGGGTAACAAAGTTATCTGCTTCGTCTACTTCACTGTGTGGAATGATGCTTGTTGCACTCGCTCCGAACTACCACATTGCTCTAGTGTCATGGACACTACTTGTTATTTGCTGCAATGAAGATCCAATTGACTTGTTTCGAAAGTCATGAATCTTGGTACGCCGACGTTTCTATTTTGCTATGTAATACAAATCTATGATTAGTTTTTAAAACTTATGGATATAAATGATATTTCTGAAAAATGTGAAATATGTTTTCCGAATACTATGGCCAAACACATGGTGAAATTTCACCCAAATAATATTTGGGAATATATGATCGAACGCTAGCTAAAACAAGTCCAAATATGACAAAACAAAGCTGGTAGATGGTGATGAAAACATAAATGTCTAATCAGAAAGGGAATAAAAAGTTAATTTGTCATACTAAATACAGGACAATCTGTTAATTAGGCAAATTAGGAACAAATTTAAGTAGTCAATCAGCAACTTAAATTGAACTAAGGGCCAATTTTGTTAATGTGTATTAATCTGAGGTCTGAATTAACAAGTTGAAAATATCCAATTTCAACAATATGTGCCCTATGTGGTCAATTTAACAAACTTGTGAGAGTATAATGAAAATATCATTCTCCGAGAGAACCAATTTCGAAAAGTTCAATTTTATATGCCTCGAGAAGCCCAAAAAATAACTAACTGACGAGGCAATCCCCTTCTGCCTAGTGGAGAACTGGCTTCGCAATTTCCGTCGAAGCCATTACTGCTATAATAATATCTTCACTTCCACTATTCTCTCTGTTCGTTATTATCTTCTTCTTCTCTCCCGTCGATGGCATCTATATCACCGTCTGGAATCTGGCTCCACCGCACATCCGCCGCATTCCACCGTCAGCTGCCTTGCTTGCTCTTATCTCTATCCGGCCACAAACTTGCTGCTTCCACTAAATTTTACCTTCCTCTACGTCTTTCGTACTCTCGAGATACCTTTCGCCTTGCTTCAGCCAACACTTTGACGGCCAATTCTGTATCGGTTTGCTTCCTTATCCACTTTTACTCACTTGATTGAGCTCTTAGCTTAATTTCCTTTAGTTTAATCAACTCTATTCTCTATTTGTGCTTATATTTTAGAAATAATTTGGTATATATTCACCAGCACATACAAATTGTTGTAGGATATTGAATTTCCGGAAGGATAAAGTGTACACATAAGTTGTAAAATCTTTTTGGTTCTGCTAACACGCAAATCTGCTATAAATCATGCACTGTGAGGAGAGGAAGAGTATTCGGTTTCAGTCGAGTTATCTAAAAAGGATTAAGTACTCGGAGCTTTGTGAGTTGTAAAGTGACCTGTTGCGATATTTTCAATAGTTACCAATTGATCTCTTCAGCTTACTACTTAGTACAACAGTGGAAGTTTGTTGGATTACATTGAAAACTCATCTGTTGGGAGTAGGGACTATCTCATGCTTTCCTTTTGTATATTGACAAATTTTGTTAGCTCTAAAACTAAATTCATACTGAAATGATAAAGAACTTATTGAATTATGTGCTAGTTAAGATTTTATATACACATATATTAAGATAGTGATGTGTTAATAAATACTGACAAGTGAACCTGAATTCTGTTGATCATTAGTATTACGGAGTAATAAACTTCAGCTACATATTTACCTTCGGCATAGGTGGAACAGAATTCTTATTCTCATATATCAAGTCTTCCATAATTTTTAACAGGCACTCATGCTTTTTGAAAAAATAAAGTGACAGAAAAGGCAAGTAAATTGTATTGTAGTACTTCTTTTGTTTAAAATTACAACGACCCTTCTTTTCCCAGTTGATTGCATCTCACTAAATGCACAACTTTTTTGCTACACAACTGGATGTGGATGTTTCATAGATAAATGAATACATGTAACTTTGTTGCTGTTGCGTTCACTGATAGGTATTTAGAAAATACAATTAGATAATTAGGAACTACACAGAAGACGTTAGAAATCACAGTTCTATTTCAATATGACTACATATTACATTTTAAATGTCTTTTGGAGAGATTTCCTTTTACTCGACACTTGGAGAAGACCTGGATTAAAATTTTGGGACAAAGGGACTACTATATAGTTATGCTCCTAATGTGAATATCTAGCTCACAAGTTGTTGTTTGATTTGATCTGTCTCTTTTCGAATCCCTTTGTTCACAATTGGGAACTGTAAATGCATTTTTTCACCTGCATTAAGAAGTTCCTTTTCCAAAAATGTCCACCAAATCATAAACTTTTCTTCTTGTGGCAGCCCAGAAATGGTGTGTATACGGTAGGTGATTTCATGACCAGGAAAGAGGAGTTACATGTGGTAAAGCCCACAACATCCGTAGATGAAGGTAATTTTGTACTTAAGTTTCATCGTTAATTTATCTACATGAAGTTAATTTCTGATTAATGATTGTATCTACAACAGCATTGGAAGCTCTAGTGGAACACAGGATCACTGGTTTCCCTGTGATTGATGATAACTGGAAACTAGTAAGTTCTGATTTGCAATGTTAGCAGCTAAAGTCATTGTAGTTCCCGCTTTATTGATTATAAGTACCCTTTTATCATATGACTCAGTTTCCTGCTTATGTAGCTCTTCCGAGCATCTGTTAAACTGCATACCTAAAGCTAATTTATCATTAAAGTTGAATTAGTATCGTCATAGCTGAGGATTAGGAATCCGTAACATCTTTGGTGTCTACCTTGTGCAAACTGCAGTTTGTTTAACTCAGAAGATAAACTCGGCACATCAAGCCATGTAGATTACTATGAGACTGTACATAACATTTGTTTATTAGACAGGTAAGCTGGTTATTTACAGTGATGGGGGTACTTCAAATGCCAAAAATAGATCATCCTATAACTGCTTTGGAACTTTTAGAGTAGTAGTTGGCAAGCATGCGATTGGACATAACCATTAGGATAGATTTTAATTTGCATCATATTCTAATCAATAAGCTCTTACTTAATGATAAGCACACTAGAGAGCAATTCATGTGCTTTAGTTTTCACATTTTGGGTACGTGCTGTTCTTGATATGTTAGACAAAAATATTTTAAGCCATAATTTGTAGATCTGTTATAGCTGCCCTCTAATTAATTAGCATACCCAAGGCTTTACTTAGGAGATGTTCTAATCTTCTGATTTTGTGCGCAATCTCATGTTCTTTATCTGGTTTATATTTATGAAAAATCATGCTTCAAACCTCTTTTTCTTATAACACTAAGCAATGACAAAGAAGGTAAGTAAAGACTAATGCTAATATATCTTTTTGGCAACAGAATTGTTTAATTCTTTTGTTTCCCCTTATCACTTCTACTCATTCGATGGCAGATAAATAGGAATCTGTTTTTTCAACATTGGTAAAGTGAATAATAGTAATATCTTCCGGCAAAAGGTGTTTGTAGAACTTTTTTTTTGACAGCTTATTACTTGATATATTTTGATGGCACACCAATAGGAGTTTCTTCTCTAGCTTATAAGCTACCGTCCACTTTTGGTAATTTGAATATTTCATGGGGTGGTCTTTTTATTTGGTACCTAACATGTGGAAATTTTTTAATATGGGAATTGTTTTTGAAATATTACGATATAATTGAAAAATGCAATATTGTAATGCGAAAGGTATGACCATCTCTATAGATTAGATTCCAGATATTCAGTTCAGAGATGTTCCAAGAGTAATATTTTTTTTTTCTCATTAAAACAATCAAAACTCAGAACCTATTTTTTGTTCAGGTTGGTCTTGTTTCTGACTATGATCTATTAGCACTCGACTCTGTATCAGGTAAATTTTCTTCATGGTGATGCTACAATTATTTAATGTGTAGACACAATAAATTCTATTGGTCTTTGGCCAACATCCTTTTTCTGGTCTGTTTTCGTTTGAACGTGTTTGGCATGTAACTGCTTTGTTTACTTTGGACTGCCAAATGGAGAAATGGGATACAATCCACTACATTCGCCTATAGGCTGTAGAAGATGTTCAGATTTTAAGGTTTGGGGATCCAAAATCTTCAAAAAAAAATTGCCTTCATAGTCCAGGAAAGCTTATGTTTGAGATGAGTAAAGTGCATCTCTCTTTCTCCTTTTTTTCCTTGGTGAACATGTAACAATAACATGTCTCTCTAGTTAGATCGACCTATCTTTGTGAAATTTGTTATACCTTGACTATGTTATTAATTTGTGACTTTGAATTTAGAATGTCCATCAAAGAGGAGCAAATTCCAAATCATTTTTGCAGTTGCTTTTTAGATTTGACTCGCTTGGTAATTAACAGAAAGAATGTTTAAAATGCTGTTATCATTTTAGCCTTTCTTTCTGGTTATGAGTTTAAAATAAGTTATGGTTTTCCTAATTCCTTATTGTGCCTTGGACCTTTTCATCTATAGCCAAAGTTGTTATTGTGCCTTTCTTTCCATATGTTCAGCAGCTATGTTATGGCTATAAAGTGCAAAATAAATTAAGATTTCCCTAATCCCTTACTGTGCTTCTCTGTTTGGGACCTTTTCAAAACTATAACCGAAGTACTATTTGCTCTGTCATGGAAATAATTCATGTCAGTACTACACCCACATGGAATCGTAATCTCAGGCAATGCTCGAAGGAAAAAAGGATTACTTTTGTCTTTTGTAAATTTACTTCCTCGGATTTTGGTCATGTGAAAGTGGAATTGCCTGAAAAAATTCATTCTTGCATCCTAGATTTTATTTATTTATATATGGGGAACTAGTTTATTTATGCAAGAGGTAAGTAATTGATATCCACGGTCATCAACGACTTGATGCCATGGCTGTAGAGCATAAAGGAATAGTAACAGTTACAAAATACAGTCACCTAAACTATTGGGTCCGGTTGGATTGCTCAAAGATTGAATTTCTTATCCCATTAATTGAGTAATGATCTAAATTAGAATTATCGGATCAGAGATGCAAATTGAGCTGCTAACAAGCTGGTGTTCTTGAATCTTGATAGATTTGAGTGGAACTTTTTTTTTCTTTCCTTTTCATTTTGTTTTGTGGCGAGTTTGATAGTCCTCCACTGTTTCCGTATTCCCCTTTCTATCTCATTTAAACTGATTTAGTAAAATCCTGACGTGTCACTTGTTCAAATACTTCTTTTAGGTACAGGAACAGCTGATGCAGGCATATTTCCTGAAGTAGACAGCAACTGGAAAGTAAGAAAATTTTAATGCCTTTGCTGTACTCTTTATTTTATATTTTTGTAGAAATAGTTTACACTGCCATCCATACATATTTTCCTTTTCAACATGAAATCCAAAATTCTGATTATTTTTCTGAAGTACAAAAATATCTTGATTTCTGCATAGAAGACTACTGAATTTGTTTCTGTGGTGAAAGGTTGATACTCACTTGAGAACTGTTGATGCCCCTTGTCCCCCCCACCCCCAAAAAAAAGAAATCAGTTAATTGTATTGGGGATTCCGCCGTAGCACAGACTTTAGTGACTAACCTGGTGAAGACTTATTGCAAAAGCTACTTAAAGCCAGACCTTCAGTTAATCGACTCAGGGAAAGGGGATTCTAAGTGAGTTCTTGATCATCAACTTCAGAAGTTGGTCATTTCACTAAAAACTTTGCCTCACAGGAGTGCCTTACTTCTTCAAGTATTCCTATTCCAACCTCGAGAATACTTGAGGACTTCAAATTCATCCTTGCACACTGATCTTCCATGTGGATGCTCCTGGTTTCTAAGCTATTACATTATGTCAACTTTACCCCATTTAGGTGTTTGTGACCTGGACCAATGCAGGTCCTTCCGAAAGACAGACAACCTTCACATCCATACATTGGCAATTTTTAGGCCTTATGGCATCCTTGGAATGATATTAATAAATGGGGTGGTTGGCTGGGAACGCTTGCCATCTTTTTGATGTGAGGAAGAACAGTGAAAATTCACTTGATTATGTATCATTTTAACAGTATCACATTGCACCTCAAAGCTAATCAAGATGTGGCACATTCTGAATAATAATTGCAGACATTCAATGAGGTTCAAAAGTTGCTTGGCAAGACCAAAGGGAAAGTGGTTGGTGATCTGATGACACCTGCTCCTTTAGTAGTTCGTGAATCTACCAATCTTGAGGATGCAGCAAGGTGCTGTCATTTTTTAATTTTTATTTTACTTGAACCCAAGTAATGCTTTTCTTGCTTTTTATTGAATGAGTCCGCCAAGACTTTCTCATGCACCTTCTTTCTTTCACTGTCAGACTTTTACTCAAAACAAAATATCGTCGGCTTCCTGTGGTAGATGGTAAGGGTAAGCTGGTAAGTTTATAAAGTTTTGTTTGTGTACAGCTTCTTTGCTACCCTATCGTTTTCTAACGATCAGCCATTGTTTAATGAAGGTGGGAATAATAACAAGAGGAAACGTTGTAAGGGCCGCTCTTCAAATAAAGCGGGCTACAGAAATGGAAGATTGACATGTACCAATACAAGTTAACCGCAAAAAACAAGTAACACAGTTTGTCCCTTCTTCCACAGGATCTGGTGGTCAAGGCAGTCAGCTTAATTTTTTATAAACTGCAGTTCTCAAACATACTGTGTCAGACTAGGATATATTCGTGTAAATTAGCAACCTTGTAGGAGAATAGTGAAACTTGGCCTTTTAAGACATTGCAGAGTTCATTCTAATAGATAATACTGTTCAAAGGCTACATGCAAAAAGCAAAGTGTTCGAGTCAAAACTCTTCAGAGGTTTGAAACAGAGAAAAAAAAACCCAGATATTTAGTGCAAGTGGGAAACATTTTATGTGAACCTTCAAAAACATTAAATAGTAGGCACCTATCTTGACCTGAAACTTTGCTCTTTGATTGAACGGTCTTTCGGGTGGATTTTGTTATGAATTGTATTTGTCTTCTTTCATTTACCGATTTTTGTGTGGAGCCCATCTCTGAATGGGCTGCATTTCTGTCTTTGGTTGTTGAACTACAAAACGACTGACTATAAATGCTGAGGTGGTTGGGTAACCTTATGTGTGAAAAAAAACAAACTTAAAAGAACAGCCCCATGGAAGATTTTCAACAGGTCGTGTTGACAGAAATGGCACAATATTAGTTTTGCTATTTGGGGCCCTAGTGGCTAGTGACTGGACTGTCTTTTGGAAACAGGGCGTTTCCACATGCTGACAGTGATAGTTTTTTTTTTAATTCAGTTTGACAGGTAGAATATGAGCTCACTAGTCTCAATGTGAAAGCATTTCTATTCACATTTCACATTTGATCAATTGCCTCTTTTTTAGAGTACTACTTTTGTAAATAGGGAGACTAATAGGAGGTAGAGAATCCAAGTCTCTCCATTTACACCGGATAAAATCCTTATCCTCAATTTATTGTCCACAGTAGCAGTCGATAATGCTTTTTCTTCTAGGTTAAAGGGGTAGGCACATGGTGCTCGAAGGAGCTGTGGACACATTCCATTGATTTCTAACGCTATTTTTGCATGTAATTTGTTATATCTGATCAATTCAGAAAAAAGACTTATTACTGTTCCCTAGTCCCTACACAATCCATACTGATTGCAGTATTTTATTTTAAAATGTTTTTCAATATTTGACCTTATTTTACTAAAATTGTTATGGGATACGGGATACCTTGTCAAATTTACTTAGTAATTAGATTTAGATTTGATCGAATAAACTCGAATTTGTCACTGGTAATCATACATAGACAAGTCAAGTGAACATCTAGTGCCAGGATAAAAAGATGTTACATAAATAAGTTTCCATTGCGAGTGCATATGTGACCGTTCTGAATTGACAATGGAGCTAATCTCTGTAAACAGAAGAGAGACTATGGCAGGCAAGCGGGAATGGCTGGTGGCCCATAGTCTCGTCATCAACATTTGTGAGTTGTGACGATTACGGTACAGGAGAATTATGGTATTGTAATAAGGTACACTCTTGTTTTAATTTGAGATATTATTATTTTTATTTAGTTGACCTATTTTATTTTATTTTAAAAATGGAGCATGTCATCGTATCCTTCTATGTTTCTCCTTTTGTAATCGTGGTGTCCTAGCCAATTTATCGACACCTCAATTGATTTCATGGAATATCTATTGCCTCCTACCAAAACAGTATTTTATAGTTAGTAACTATAATGGTTCGAGAGGAAGAAATCACCTCGTATTTTTGTCTCTGATGAGATTTGAATCTGAGACTTTACGATATTCAACTCACTTCATTGACCACATTTAATCGTGTCTTTGGGTGCTCATATCCTTTTCATGGTGAATTGTGTTCTATGTTAAAAAAGTTATAAGAATCATTTCTTTAGTTTTTTTTTTAGCCAAAATTGAATGTATCTCTGAATATAAGTTTGTTAGTTGAAAAAACCCCAAAACATGAACATAGGCGGAACCACATACAATGACTTCAATAAAACCTCCTTCATTGAAAAGTTCTAAATAATGAACATGAGCCGTCCCTGCTACAACAACTAGCTGCAAAATACTATCTAAATATTATTGAACAAAAATATCTAGTTAACTCGATATTTATGTGAGGTAAAAGAAAATACATATATGACAAAATAATTGAAGTAGGCATAAATTAGTCTACATATTTGTTCAGAGTGAGCAAAACACAAAATCACACACTACCCACTTGCACCACACTCAAGCCATTGTAGGGACAGTGTTGTTCCTCATCCTCACCCTTTAGGCGGCCCTTTCCAAGTGGCCGCGGCAGTTTCCCACTTGAATCCACTGGTCTATTCTTTGGGCCTTTTTGGTGTTGGATAAAGATAATAATTTCAAAATAAAATTTAATTATAGTTAATTTAGAATATTAGTTAATTTCAAAATAATTTCCATACTCAAATGTTAAGGTTAGTTCATAGTTGTACCATATAAAAGATAAAGATGGTTAATCCCTTAAGGTACATCTCACCACTGTACCAAACGACCCTTACCGTCTCCTTGTACTAATGCGATCACAGTATCTATCTATCAGATTAGTTATCAAAATCAATCCAAAAGTTAAATTCGAGTCTACTGATCAAAATCTAGTCTAGTGATCAAATCTATCCTTAAATCGAATCGATGCTCAAAACATAAAGTTTCAATCTCTTAAGCCTAAGACATACATCCCCACTTCTAAAATCCATAAAAAACTTTTCCTCATCCACTGTTCATGCTATCAACCAATAAAATAAAATAATTGACTACAAATAGTAACAATTTAACGCCCAATTCCCTTTTCTGTCGCCTCCACACGCGCTCTCCTCACTCAATCATTTTTCCCCAAATAATAAACAATTGGTTAGTCTTCAACATGACCAATATGCATAATCCATCATTCACACTAACATTTGTTTCCCCCACCACTAAAAGACCCCAACCAAGCAAAGTACAAACAGAATTGCGATAGACAAAATAATAACACAAATCCCCTTTACATCTTACAATATCAAAACTGCTCAGCTGATAATTTGTTCTTAAAGATAAAGTAAATTTAAAGAAAGAGGTAATAGTTTTTTTTTTTAAAGAATATAACAATCCTAGGCTACCAAGCTAGGAGTCGACACAACCTGGAGCGGCGCTTGTATTCTTACCAAAGCACTTCCTCTTCCCCCAACCAACAAAAAGAGCACAGATACTACTAATACTATTATTGGTAATATCGATAGTAACTAAATAGTAGTATTACCAGTAATCCACTTCTGGATCCTCGGGCTCGGGCTTCAAGTTTAAATCGGGCTTCTCTTGAAACCAACAAGGCTTCAATTCTGACGGGCTTGCCGTCTCACAGTGCACCTTTTCTTCTGTATGGTTATGATGGGTTGCAAGCGAGTTCTGTACAGCATCAACTTGAGCACCAACTTCTATGGCTTTTTTACGAATTGAAGCAGCAGACAAATCATTAAGCCCACCATCACCAACTAACAACTCAGGAAAATTCAATCGGGCCGAAGGCCCTCTTAGATAATACACCGCCGTATCATAAGCCCGCGCCGCCGCCACCGGCGTTGAATACGAACCCAACCAGATCCTCGAACGCTTGTTGGGTTCTCTAATTTCTGCCACCCATTTTCCCCACTTCCTCATACGAATCCCTTTGTATGGCCTTTCGTTCTTTCTCTTCCCACCACAACAAACCCCTGAACTTGCAGCAACTCCACTTTGACCCCCACCACCTATCTCCATCTTTCTCTGACTGTATAATAATTATGCGAAATTACAGGGACTAAATTACAAAAATTTTGTTTCCCTGTAATCTAGAGCTAATAAACTGGGAGGAATAACAGAGAGAGAAAGAATACCCATGAAAAGGCAAAAGCTGGTAGTGAATGAAGAAAAGGTTATTGTGGTAGCGGTTGTGGCTACTCTACGTTGA
Source organism: Solanum tuberosum (assembly GCF_000226075.1). Classification (NCBI taxonomy): domain Eukaryota; kingdom Viridiplantae; phylum Streptophyta; class Magnoliopsida; order Solanales; family Solanaceae; genus Solanum; species Solanum tuberosum. Next base: position 542,573 of record NW_006238937.1, on the reverse strand, counting down.
TTTTCTTAAAAGCATTTTTTAAAATTATTAACTCTAATAAAAGACTCCTCAAAAAAAATGAAAAATGAAAAATGAAAAATGAAAAGAAAATATGTTGAAAGCACCGACACAATCAATAATACCAGTAACTTGCTGGATAGTATAATTTTTTCAATTGGTCCTTTTGTTTATTCAACAAAAGCTTAGCTGCTCGTACCTCATAAGATATGGTGGTGGTTGGCCATCCGCCATGTTAAAAGCTCCCCAAAATCCTCACAAATTTTCACCTATAGGCTATATAGCTAGAGATGTAGGTGTAAATATCCTCTTCTTCTTTTTTCTCTCTCTTGGATTTCCTCTTTGTTTTTGGAATCAAATTTGGCTGTTATAATGATGGGAGATAAGGGAAATTTAGAGGGAATTCAATAATGGAAAAGCAGTTGTCATTTGGTTCAGTGGTGACGACAGAGAAATGGGATTTTCTAAACTATATAAATAAAGATGATTACAATAATTCAATGAAATTCTTTTTTTTTTTAATCCCATGGAAATTTATTGTCGCTATCCTTTTAAGCACACTAGGGACAGATCCAAGGATAAGGTGGGAATTTTCGGAAATCCAATAATATTTGCCTCAATACTATATATATATATATTGAAAAATTGATAAGACGAAGTTGCTTAAATAGTAAACATTGCACGCTTTCAATCCTAATATTATAAATTTCCACTAGCTAAATTGTTAGTATTAGAAATTGATAGTATTTTAGTTATTAATGATTATCGTAGGAATAGGAATTTATGTTTTTAGGGAATTAAAGAGCTGTGGTGGGAGAGTTAGGTCGGTGGTCGGTGGGTTGGAAGAGATAATGGTGTGAGTTGGAGTTACAAAAATACCCCTGTAAAAGCAATAACGATTTTTGACGGAATGACAATGTTGCCCTTATACACATAATTTTGGCGCCTTATTGGTGTGGTCGGAGATTCCTATGCTTGAAAGCTGAATCATGGGTGTACTACCCACTCTGTCTCCCATTTGGTTCCAGGGGAAAAGTATTGCTACTTGTTGTACTTTCTCTTCTATTTTCTATCTATCCATATGGTCTAAATATATGCCCCATAATATTTAACACTTGTTCTTTTTAAATTGATCTTATAAGTTAAGATGATATAAAATGATACATTATTTCTCCACAGATTAACGGAGTATTTGGTTGGTTGATTGTCTAAATTTTTTTAAAAATTTGGGTTGGAAGAGTAGTCCAGTGTACACTGTTCTGTCGAGCTTGAGATTTGAATTTGAAAACTTGAAGTGTATTTTGATACCCTCAGGCCACAAACACTAAGTCAGCCTCGTTTAGAGAAATTGAAGTTTTTATACATACACAAAAATATAAAAATAAAACATCTTATATATATATATATAGTGTAGCTTTTTGTTTGAGCGGGGTTTCAAGTGTACATCTTCGCCCCTCCTAGATCTGCCCTTATTTGTGCAGATAGATAAGTTGTTTCTGAAAAATCATCACCTTACGAAAATATATTATGCATAAGAAAGAAATCAATTAAAAAAGAGATTTAAATAATTGAAATATGAATTTGACAACATTAGATTTAAACTACTAATAAAGACAAAAAAAAAAAAACTTTTAAATTAAGCAAATTTCTATATAATAATTATCACTTCATTATTAATCACAAATATAACAATTCTTGGACCGTTATCACCCCCATAACAATTTCTTATTGTTATTAACTTAAAACATTTTTAATTTCTCTTTTTAGTATAGTAGGGGAGAACTGATTTTTTAGGTCACGTACATTTTCTTTAAAAAATTATGATCTTTTACAGTGATTAACAAACCTTAATTCTTCGTATGGTATTATATCATTAGATATATATAGTTAAAAAACACTATATTAATGGTCACCCTACTTTAGAGCGAAGGGAAGCTATCTAGGGATAAGAACATTTTATCTTCTCTATTAATCTCTATTGACCCCCCCCCCCCCT
>NW_006238937.1:531935-540029 GCF_000226075.1 Solanum tuberosum | reverse complement strand
ACCCACTTCACCCCCCCCCCCCCCGCCGCCCCCCGGTCCACTTAAAATAAAAGAGTTTACATATACTAATACTATCAGACAATTTTACACGATCATAATATATTTTTAAAGTTATAAATATATATTTTATAAAATGTTTGCGTAGAGGTATTGATTGAAAATCTGTTAATATAAAAAATAATTTATACTAATGATATATATATAATTAAACTCAAAATAAAATATGTTTATATACAGTAATATATATTAAAAATTTTACACCTATGGTCACAAACCAATAATGACATTAGTGATATTTGCACGTGCTAAAGTCATGAATCCAACTCTAATCTAGTGAGAACGGAACTTTGGGATATAATCCAACTTCCATTTACTCTGTATTTCTAATAACGGAGTATCTGTTTACACGTAACTCAATTAATTTCATCATATTTGTTACCTTTCATTAATATGAGCGGATTTTATCTTCCAAATTGTATATGTATTTTTCAGAATTGTTCTAAAAGGCTAGTGATGGACTTAATTAAATACTGAAAACTATCATCTAATACTTTATTACCGCCTCTGCTAGGATTTGGTGATTTATTTTATCTGTATTACACTGTTTTGTTTTGAAGTGAATGTCTCATTATCTAGCTCCAACAGGCAACAGCCCCCAGTACGTCTTCTTAGAATTGTTTTTTCCGTTCGAAAGTTTTATGCAAATACATATAATTAAATTTGAAAAATACTGTGTAATCACGAGCAAAAATAATGAGTACTAATTAAATCAAACAAAAATTGGAGCATTTTCATAAAGTGACACTCTCAGTTTATATAATATGATCAACACAACATATGATCCAACTAACTAGGGATTAATTAGGTAAAACAAAGAATGGTCAATACAAGCACGCTCACATGCAACATTGACTAAACAAAGAAAAGTTTGGCCTGGAAAAAAAGAAGAAGAGTCAAACTCGCCAATAAATTACCCAGAAAGAAATAATCGGATTAAAAGGTAATAAAGTAGGTAGTGCTATCAAATAAAGCAACCCAAAATTGACAGCTAAAGTAAGGGGCGAAGCTAGCCTTCTAGATACGAATTTAATTAAATTCAGGAATTTTAGTTGAACTTTTTTATTTTTTAAGAAATCTATTCAAATTATTAATTTCGAACGTATAAGCTTCAAAAAAAATTAAATTTAAATGTATAAGCTTCAAAAATCTAACTCTGTGACTACTCTTTTAGTGTGGCAATTTGAAAGAAAAGTATAATGGGAATTGTATTATGTGTGACAATTTGACTTTAATGTTTTGTCCTCTTGCCTACAAGTCAAAAGATGATTAGTATTGATACTAAAGGATTTGGACATGCATGAGCAATGATTGATGGGTTAGTTGTATTTGGTCGTGTGCCTTTGAAACTAGTCACCGCAATGAGTGCTAAAACATTTTTTCCAACTCAAGTAAATAAGATGTTTATTTTACTTCCATTGAGTACGAAATTTAAGTGAAAAAATAATAATTAAAAATATGTATAATTTTATTATCTTAAACATGCAATATAAAATATTTAAACTAAAGAGTTATTAAATTAAGATATAGACCATTCTTCGCTAAACAAACTAGAAAAGAAAATTATTGAAGTAATAATAGGAATATTTCATAAGAAGAGTTACAGAAGGAGGCCATCATGAAATATTCCATGCATCTAATTTACTAATGCCCTAATTTTTAGCAATCTAATTCACTGCTTATTCAAAATGCTCATCAAATTTTAAAAATAATAATTGAAGGCTATTTGTGTTCATAACCGCCGCTCATGTTAACATTTAATATTTTGACCTACTACTAGCCAAACCACGTGGGCAGTAGGACTGACATGACAATTTAGAAAAAAACTACTGTACTATAAATATTTGTGAGGAGCATTTGGAGTAATATTTTGACTCCTGTGATGTAAAATAATAAGACACAGAATAAACTGTACTGGGGACTTTGATTTAATAAACTTTTTTTTATTACTAGAAGATATCACATTAACTTCTTGAGACAACTCAAACTATAGAGTATAAATATAGTTAGGTGCAAATGACAAATGCTCCCTAGCTGATGAGACAATAGAGAAAGGGGACAGACCGCAGCAAAGGGAAAAGAATAAGTAACTTTCACATATTGAAGAAGAAACTTTGACAAAAGAAACATGTGTATTTCGCAGTATCGATCTCCAAACGATGAAAATAAATAAATAAATAATTAAAGAAAACATTACATGTGAACAAGAACGTAATAATTTAATCCATTCCGAGTACATAACCAAGCAAATGATACATAGTTATTTGTTAATGGCGTTGCTCGACTGGATCTTTGTTGTAGTCCCAAAGCATTTACCTTGATTTCTTACTTCGCAATCCCATCCGTGATTTTGCATATCTAAATATGTCGTAAGGAAAATTATAATGCAAAAGAAGAAAACAATCAAAGAGAATAAAGGGTTGGGGTTCAGAGAAACCAAAAGAATTGATGAAAGGATACTCCAGTCGCATGCCCTCTCCAGACGAAGAGTGTAGAATGGTCCCTTGAAGATGACTCAATGCCTCGGTTGAGCTGGCAGTGTCCTGGAAATATGGCTTGTACATATTAATTTCAAATTCGACCTCTATTTATTCGAGTATTTGAACTTGATATGCAGCAGATTATTTAGACCTTGATGTGGTAGCAGACCAAAAGAAGACGAACACAATAAAGATAGTAGTTACTGCTTCCAATAGTTGTACCCATTGGCACCTTCCCCACCAACCCCTTCTATTGGGCAGGGTAAGGGTTGTATAGGACGTTGGAAGCACTAAATTTCTTCGTAAAGGAAAGACAACTTTATCAAGATAACAGATCAGTGAAATCTAGGGTAGGATGTTCTGCAATCAAACAATTACTTAACTGAAAATGCAGATGCATATGAACCTCCGAATTAAGATTGCTGAGACTGCAGGACAGAACATGTACTAAGGGGTCGTTTGGTGTGAAGGATTACACCAAATAGTCATGGGATTAAATTGTAGTGTCACTTAATTTGTTGTTTGGTTGGCATGTCCGGGATAACTTATCCCGGGATTAATAATTAGTACCGGGATAAGTTATCCCTCCCCTTGGGTGGTATAGTAATCCCGGGATAAAAATGACAAAAAATATCCTTTAAAACCTTTTTTATGCATCACTTTTCACATTCATGAAGGGTACTTTTGTAAAACAAATAAATTGTTGTTTAAATTTATGCAAAGCCTATTATTTTGAATACAACAAACCAAACACTCAATAAAAAATATTCTCAACATAATTATCCCATCATAACTAATCCCGTCATAACTTGAATTCAAACCAAACGACTCCTAAATCCTTGTTAACTGACTAAGGATTTAGCTCAATGAAAAAGGGGGTAATGAATCAAAAGAGAAGAAAGAAAAAGGGGGTAATGAATCAGAAGAATAGAAAGAAAATGGTGTTGGTTTAGGGATGAAGATGCACTTAAAAAAATAAAAGACATCTTATCATTATCAACAAAAAAAAGATAAAAAGATAAAGGACGTGCAGAAGACGTGTGCAAATGAGTTGAGCAACTGCCACTTCAGAAGAGGAGAGTTAACTTTACCTGAAAGTCGACAAATGCAACAGGAGCTCCATACGTACTCTGCATCTTCAACTTTAAAAACCCCCGAAATCTGAAAATGTCAAGAAAGCACATAACCATCCAGTATACCAAGTGCTTTAGTCGTTAGAACTAAAAAGCAATCTAATCAAAACCTTGAAAATACTTGAATCAGTTCTTGCTCAGTACAACTTTGGCCCAGATTAGCAATGAAGAGTGTTGGACATGGATCAGCTGCCTGTTAAATTTAAGGTCATGAGTGATCATTACATTACCAAAGAAGAAACTTCGGAATCGAAGACTGGGAGACAATTTAAAATGCTGAATTTTTAGAAGAAGATGCAATGTTTGCACTTCTACCAGAAAAAAATTGGAAAGCTGTAGAAAGTGCTTCGATCTTAATGTTATGAATCATAACTATGATGCACTTCATGACATCAACAATCATTTAAAAGCACGAGCAAAACCTACATATCAAAGGCCCATACAGATTAACTAATCGTACAACACCTCCAGTTTACACTTGTTGATTAGTTTATCAATCATAGGATTCAACTAGGACTTCAAATACATGCTTGTCACCTGATATGTAACTAACCAGAGCCATAAAAAATTAGATTTCAAAGAAAAATGCCTTAAAAGTCGGCAAAGATATTTTCCAAATACATGCTGAAATTATAGATCGAACTAACAGAACAACCAACCAAATTATCAGTGATTTAGACTGGCACATTCAGAAGAACAAACGATGGACCATGTATCAGACACCTTACCGTTTTAGAGGCAGCTTGATTCCCAACTCTACCATCAAACTTTCCCTGACTGAATCACCAAACAAAAAGAAAATTACAATTTGGAATAGAGATCATACACAAGATCCATACAATACTAAGATTCAATACCCTAACTTCACGGAACAGGGAATAGAGAAACTATTTCTATCTGGCTCTCGACCTTTCAGCTAGAAGTACAAGTACTTGGAGCATTCTTAGTCAGAAGGAATCAATTGAGTAACAAAAGTGTGCTTAAGTAGTGCAGATGACCTTTGTGTAGGTGGATAACCAATTGTGTTGTAAGCAGAATTACCCATTCCAGGCATGTGAATGCTGCCAAAACCTGCTAGTGCCCAAGCGTGCAAAACATGTGCAAAGTGAGCATTTAGATAAAGTGCTTTGCAGTGACTGACGAGCAGTTACATCCTTAAATAACATCAAATTAGTTAAAATGTGACCGGCAAAAAGAACATCTCAGAAGCAAATTGGTTCGTATGTAGATGACATGATGGCCTACAAACTTGCAGATTTTCATGCATGTACTAATTCAAAGGAAGGGAGTGTAAAATGCTATAGAGGCAGATATTATACCAGTACCACTGTCTCTAGAAATAGCAGCAGAACCTTTAATCCTCTTCTCTGATACTGGCCTTCCATCATCTGTGGTTTAAATCAAACAAATTTGTGATGGCCTGAGTAGAATTAATTCCAATAATTTAACCAACAAATGAAATTCACTCGCAACAGACCTGGCCGTAACCTCTTAGACTTTGAATTTGATTTAGCAAGCTCAATGTACAATTTGGAATCTTTCTCAAAGTCAAAAACCATTCCCTGGACACATTTGGAAGCAAAGCAATTAGACTCCTTCCTAACATCATAATCTATTTGTTAATTAACAAATTCATGACCAAATACTGTGAATGAAGGAAGAAATCTGTGCCTATATATGTCCAACGCAAAAAACTGACACAAAAAAGGGATTAGAACTATGCACTAACCCTCATTCTTTTCAGCTTTCTTCATGTTTCAGGCAGGTCAACTTACACATCTAACAGAAGAGAACTAGCTCTCTAAAACATAGAGTAATACTTGTCAAGTGCAAAATAAGATGACATTAGATGCCATCCCTCTCAGGCTAAACTTCATTCAATTTTGAGATCAGGGCAAAGATTCCATCTTCAACATTCTTCAAGCCATTCTCCTTTCAAGTTTGGATAGTCCACAGCCACTACATTATTACTAAGCATCCACTATAAGAAGCAAAAGACAACTATAGTCATCTTTCTTCTCTTAAGCGTGCGTTCATCTTTTGTATAAGGTAATGTGCAATCCTCATTAGAATGCTCACCCTTCTTTAGTATGATGTCCAAACATAATGTCTAGTACTCCAAATTGTGTAAGGTTTACTCACATTAGGTAAACTGAAATTTAAAAGGATCTTTGTACTTTTTTTCTAAAAGACAAAAAGTAAACTAGTGGCCCTATATGGTTACACAATTATCCAAACCATGGACATTGGACTAGGAAGGAAGCAATCATTTATTCAAATATCAGAAAAGGGCCTTACATTCAGTTCATACATTGCCATAAGTGCTGAATGCTGATCTGCAAAGACGGCAAAAGCAAATGGCTGACAGAAACCAAACAATGCATCAGACAACAGTTGTGTCAGACTTATATAATATGAGGAGCAAAGACGATAGTGTAAAACAACTGAAAGAAGTTAAACTGTAGATCCAATAACATTTTATAACCAGAAAATGTGGTTACGAGAAACCCTTTTGCTGCAGTGTCCAACAAAGATTAAAGCTTGCAAAGCCATAGCCAATAATAGTAGCAATAGCACTTATAATCGTAAGGTAAACAGATAATGTATTAGTTGAAGGAATTTTATCCTATGAGAAAGCTAGCATCTTTGCTGCTCGGGTTCACAGAAGCACCTATCTAGTTTTACCTCCACCTATGCAAACTGAATGCCATACCCGATATTCTTCAATATCTCTACAAGGAGTCTAAATTTGGAACTTCAGCTGTACTTTCGAGAATTCTAGGTTTCTATGGGCTATGTGAATACACCTAGATTTTGCAATCACTGAAGCACTGTTGTGAAAGGTGATCGCCTCGTCGCCAATGGCGAGAGGCGAGGTGAGGCGACCCTTCATCGCCTATTAGCTTTTGGTTAAAAAAAGGTGACCAATTTAGGGTTTTAAAAGTTAAAGGTAATTTTAGGATTTTCTTTCCAAATTTGCATGGTTGCACTCTTAGTCTGCGACTCCAACCAGTTGACTCGACTAGACTTATGCGGAGACCAACCAAACTTTTCCGGCGACTCCAAAGTCTAACCAATACGTATTTCTTCTTTTCTTCTTCTTTCCTTCTTATGATTTCTTCTTTAGATTTCATTTTCCTCCTTCTTCTTCTTCAGACTTACTTCTACCTCTGTTTTCTTTCTCACTGTTTTGACTTGCGTTCTGTTTTTTTCTAATTCACTTTCTAGACTTTTGTATGTACTATCTATTTTCAGTTTTTGAATTGAAATATTTGCTAATATGTTATTACTATTGAGATTTTGATTATTGATATATGCAATTAAATATTTTAATCTTATGGTATTAATTGGCGCCGCACTTTAAAAAGGCGAGCGTCTCACCCGCTTGCCTCGCCAAGGTGAGGCAGACCCTTGTGGCGAGGAGACTCTTGTCGCCTTTCAACGTCCAAAACACTGCACTGAAGGCTCATCTATGTTTCCTAAAACTATGTGAATCGAACTCCAAAAGCAGAATTTCCACCAGGAAATACAACCCTGAAGCTCTTCCATGGATATTTTTTTCTCTCTTTTTCTCATAGACAACTGAATTGTGCTTGGAGTTAACCAATACTATATAATCATACACTGCAAAAGTGATGGGTTATATAGGATAAATCTTATGCATCCCTTCCGCTCTATTCACACTAAATACCTAACTATCTGGGATTGTTTATAAAGTAAAAATCTTCTATATCCAATTCGCTCTAATTGAGGCCAGTTAAATGTGTATGACACTTAAAAAGCATTCGCATTAGTTTGCGCCAATAAATGTAAATACCTGAGAATTACTAGAAGTTTGGCTACGGAGATGAGAAGATTCATAGCCTGCGAATTCTCGAAAGAGGTTGTAAATTTCTCGAGGCTTGACATCTTCAGGGAGACCAGCAATGAAGAGAGTTCGAACATCGCCGTGCGAATCCTGAGGATAGAGAAGGGGGGCGGATGGATGATGGGGGTGATGGTATTGCGGAATAGGAAGTGGTTGGACCACCACCGGCGGCAGCGCGTGAAGTGTGGTGCCAGGCGGCGGCGGCGGCGGAGGGACTGGTGGTGGTGGTGGAGTTTGATAATAGGGGTATTGATAGTACTGGGCTATTTCGTCCATTGGAGAACACTACGGAGACTAATCACTGCGTCGGATTTTGCCCTATTTGGTGCTCCGTGTTGCAAGTCCGGCGACAACTTTTCTACTTTGATCCCTCAATTTTATAGCTATTTGTTCTTTTAATATTAGCCATTTTTTCATGGGATGAGGGTATGAAAAATACTCCAACTTTGGTCGGATTTGCTGTTGCGATACGAAACTTTCATGAGAACCTATTACCTCCCTAGACTATTTAATACCGTATTTTAAACATATATATTTGCCCACGTGAACATAAAAA
>NW_006238937.1:529814-531657 GCF_000226075.1 Solanum tuberosum | reverse complement strand
ACTTTGGTCGAATTTGCTGTTGCGATACTAAACTTTCATAAGGACCTATTACCTCCCTAGACTATTTAATACCGTATTTTAAACATATATATTTGCTCATGTGAACATAAAAAATAATGCAAATCCGACCAAAGTTGGATATTTTTTAGACCCATATCCCTTTTTTCATCCTAAAATAACTTGTGTTCTCTTGTTTTATGTGTTTATTCTTTAAAATTTGTTTCGAAAATGTTCTCTAATTAAGATGTCATTCAATTCTTAAAACTAATTAGAGAAAAAAAAAACTTAAACTAATGTAGACCGTAGCGATTATGAATGTTAATATTTTTTTAAGATGCATGCAAACGGAAAAGATAAAGAGAACCATACGTATAATTTTTTATCGTGTTATCTTTAAAAATGAAAAACAAAATATATATATATAGTACTATACCTTTTTAAAAATAAATATTTATAACTTTTTTTTATTGAGCTTTTTCCTTTTTAAATGTATCCAAATAACCTAGTTTTGAAGTTTCACACAACTTTTGTTTAAGGAGTGCCACCTTGCGGTATAGATCCCTTTTATTTGTTTTTCCTTTTTAATCATATATATATTTAGTAAATTTTCTCGAGGAAGTAATGTCACGTGATACCCCATAAGCTTTCTTAAATCCGCCCCTGGATACGAATAAAATAACTATTGAAGAAGGATATTACGAACTAAACAAGGTAAAATAAGACATTTTAAATAGAATATTTTGATATTGATCATTTATGTTAAGTGATAATAACCATCTTCAATGGGATGGTGATGATAACCTTCATGCATACAAAGAAATGACGAGGTGGGGAATCATCTAATTGATTTCTTTTATCGTACATTCGAAAATAAGTTTTGATAATCATTCGTTTTGATGCATCTTCACCTTTTATCACATGAACCAAATATGCATCAAGTTCTTATACACCAAATACTTCAAAAAATAAATATGCATGACCAAAGTGAAGATTAGACATAATATGCATTATCAAAATATTCCTTTATTTAGACATGAAATTATACGTTTTATCCTTTAAATGAATTGATCTTTAATTTTATTCTTCGAATGAATTAGTCTTAAATTTTTGCCCATTAACAGTTAATCTTATGCCTAATAAAGCACACGTCCTTTAGAAACTAAAATCATATCCACTCATCACTAATGAGATATTAATATATGAACATATAAATTTATGTCTTTAAAAAATTGTTTATCATGATGCAAGTGAAAGACTAGCACAAAATAAGAGAAAAACGTAAATGACCCACTTTAACAACCAAGTGTAGTGGTTTGGGCTTAAGATCGAGTGAGCCCAACTAAGAATTTATGATAAGTAGGCTGACCCCTTAAGCAAATAATCACTCTTGTGGTCTTGTATTTAGACTTTGGTAAAGTCGCTAACAACATTTAATCAGTACATCATTTGCTCGTTTATTGGGTTAATTTTTTATTTTATCCTTCAAATAAATTTTATTTTATTTTTTTATTCTTAAAAATCAAATTTATATCTAGTAGAAAATAATTTTTTTCTTGAACATAATGATATAGGTATAACTTGTGAGATATTATGATGTAAAAATATAAGGAAAAATGGTGTGATGTATCCTTCAACTTTGCACCTTGTTATAAAAGTATCTCATACATATTTTATTATTATTATACAAATGACTCACATATATCATTTTCGGACGTGGAAAAATATTTTTATTTTTTATTAAAAAATAACTCATGTAAGGTATATTCAATCATGTTCATATTTATTTTTACTTCTTTGATTTAACGGTTAATTTAAATTTATTATTTTGATGGTCAAATTTATT
>NW_006238937.1:496152-529714 GCF_000226075.1 Solanum tuberosum | reverse complement strand
TATTGATTTTTCTTGTAAATAATTAGAAGTCAGTGATCGTTGTTAATTTTGATCTTAGTGTATTTAACTTCTAAGTTAATATTTACTCACTAATGTATGTTTTTTCCCCACTTTATAGGTTATTTGTAAAGAGTAGTTGAGAGATATGAGCATATCAAGTACAATTTATGTTCAATTTTAAATTAAATTAAAGTTAGACGAAACAATTACTTAAGTGAAGAACAAATAACTTTGTAATAATTTATTATGCGATTTTATAATTTTTGTTTATTTGATAAGATTGAATAAACAATTGGGGCTATTTTAATACTTTTACAACTTATAGGATTTTTATGTTTATGAGAAAATATACAACATAAAAATTCCATATCACATGTTCAAACAAACCTTCAATTTCATCTCATGATTTCATATTATGATACCATATCATGATACCATATCGCATGGCCAAATGGACCCTTAGTCGTGAATGTGTGCATATTTTTAATTTGTCTTAATAGTCATTCGCTTTTGCATTAATGATGAACAGTTATTGTTAGCTAACTGAACGGAGAATTACTGTACTATATTTTTACATGTCTATGCTACTAAAAATAAATTAAGCAGTTAAATGATATTTTAAGCATGAGTGTTACAAAATTTATAAATAATAATTTAAATGAATATTTGTTAAATACTTTGAAACGTTTTTAAAATGAGAAAGGTATCATTACAAATTAGAATATAAAGATGTGAGTTGGAAGAGTGAAAATTAATGGAGGTGGTATAGTGTTATCCCTTTTTGACTAATACCACATCTTTTTAAGCCAATCATAACGTGATCTTATGAGGTGAGTGATTACCTTCCCTGTTAAATATCAATATTTTAAAATATTGTATTCATAAAATATAAGAAAAATCTTTATTGAGTATTTGTATTTAAATCGCTGCTTGTTTGATCAAACACATTTTAAAAGCTTGCAAAAAATGATAGCCGTGATGGTTGTGATTAATGATGGTAACCGATTGACAATTGAGCAAGCAAGATGTAAAATGACATGTTTCCTTCTTTTCTTAAAGTCCAAACTTTCAAGGCCTCAATCAAAGTTTTCCACTCTTTTAATCCCTTCTTTTCCCCCAAAGTTGTCTTTTTCATATAAAGACGATTAAAATGTATTGGGGCACGATAAAAGGTTCTTTACCTCTAGAGTTGTCTTTTCTCCTCTACCGTGGGCCTATTTTCAAAGCTAAAGTGAATGTTTTTACTACCTTTTTGCAATTGGGCACCTTCTAATTGCCAATAATTCTTCTAAACATATAACAATCGAAATCTTATTAGTAGCAAATTATGACATACTTGAGTATAAAACAACTTTGATAGTTAGTTGATTTGTGTAACACAAATGATTTTGATCGAAATATCTACTTAGCGTGCCACATGATCACACCACTAGTGAATCTTAAACTCTGAATTTGAACTATATATGTAATACAACATAAAGAACAGTGGACTCACTGATCACTTGTTTAATAAATTAAAATTCTGAATTCAAAATCAATTATAATGACTGATGCATTGTTGGTCAAGGGTCTTGAGATAATTACTCATACATGACAAAGGCTGAGGCTGAATTTCCATGATGCTGGCCCAAAATATTACAATTAATGACATCATAAGGCCCACTATCATAATTGGTTTTGAACAAATTAAAGGTCCCAACATTTCTTTCTTATTACTATTGTTGAAATTGGCTATTTCATACTAAATGGAAGTTATTACTAACGTTCGAATTTGATAGATGACACAGACAACTTCAGAAAATTAAATTGCATCAACAAAAAAAAGTGGGCAAACGTATAGTACTAGTAATATTTAGAAGGCTTCATAACGTCACATTTCACAAAAAAAAAATTGAATTGTTTCACAAACTGCCCAAATTCAATAGAGGATCTAGATAAGTTGCATTGTATTAAAATTGATTTTTTTTTTGCACTGTGGCATAATGGGACAAAAGGATTGGTGAAAGATGTAGACTTGATTGAATTTTATATTGAAGCTTAGGATTTTGACAACAAAAATTTAATAAATTAAGTGAGTCCGAACAAATGGCATGTTCTAAATTTAGAGAGTTCTATTTTAGTTGATAGTTCCAATTGACCTAACATTATAGTTGGCACCTTGCATCAAGAATTGATCATCCACACAAAAATTGTGCTCAAAAAGCAAATATCCCTCCTTTTCTTCTTATTCCCTAATACGATTCGAATTTTTAACCCACCAGTTAAATGTATAAATGACGAAAAAAGGGTTAAAATTTAAAAAGATTCACCAATTAAGCAAGTTTTACTCGTCTAAAAATAAATAATATCTCGCTTCTTACCTAATCATTCAATACGTTCCTATCGTAATCTACACACGTCTACTCCTTTTTTTGTTTGGATAACTCCAAGTAGGTTTAGGAAGTATGGTTGACTTATTTTACCTAAGACGGACAACTATATGTATGCATAATTTTTACAGTAAGCCAAAAATGTCATTAAAAAAAAATCCCACATATAAAGAAGTTAAGAGGTTTCAATATTTACTATATAAAAAATAATTTCGATCTTACTTTACAATATACTCTAATTTTTTTGACAAAGAGAGTTCGGATGAACGCTAGCTCTACAGATATGTATAAATCCAGTAAATTAGATGAATTCTTGCGTCAAGAGTATGCAACAAGGTCCGGACTTAATTCCAATAGAAAACAATGCACAGATGAAAAAAATTACCAATAGTAATTCGTCTCCGGTGGTTACTTCTGATAAATTAATTGCACGGAACAAGTACTCCGTCTATCCCAATTTATATGACTCGCTTTTCTTTTTAGTCCGTCTAAAAGAAATGGACACATTTATATATTAGTAACAATTTAACTTCAAAATATTCATTTTTACTACTGATGAAATGATTTTTAGCTACATAAATATTTATCATTCATTTTAAACCACAAGTTTCAAAAAAAAAAATCTTAAACACCATGCCGAGTCAAACTAGTACTCCCTCCGTCCAAGAACAGTTGTCCACTATACTATTTTGGGATGTCCAATAATAATTGTCTACTTTATGAAATCAATGAATAATTTTACACTTAATTTCTAATTTATTCTTATCATTAATTATTGTCATTTCTCAAGACATTGTATTTATTATATTCAAAGGGTGATATAATAAAATTATTTTTCTATTTATAGTTTTGTAAGAAGTGTACAAAATTAATAGTGGACAAATATTGTTGGACAGAGGAAGTAAAATATAACATGGAGTTATAAACATGGTGAATAATTAAAAATCGTAAGTTGCAACAAATTAGATACACTTGAGAAGCTAGTAATATGTCATCAACTAACTCTAATTTTGTAAGATACATGTGAAGGTATTTTAATGTATTTAATGGCATCTGATTCGCCTGCTCCAAGTGTTAAATGCCATAGTTTATTATTATTAGAGGTTACGTGAGAAATAAAGATGGAATGAGCAAGGAAAAGCGACTTCCTGCTTGTAAATTAGTTACCCAATCACTACCAAATACCTTCCCTTCAACTACTCCATTTTCAATAATCTAAACATTTTTTAGATGAAAATAAAACAAGGTGGTTGCAACAAAAAATTGAGTTAACCAATCACACAGCCAAATGGTCAACTTCTCATTGCCAACGAAACTTTGCTTTACTTAATCAAATATTGGTGGGATTGTAATGTCATCATTAGTACTTTATAACTCACTTCATTTTTCTCACAAGAAACTCATCACAATTTCATAGAATTTCCAAAGCTATCTTTGCAACCAAAAAAAATAATCAAAGATGAAGAATACTATTGGAAGTAGCACAAAGTTAATACTTCTTCATCCTTATATACAAAAACAGGGGAGTTCGAATCGGTTTTGGGCGTTGGCTTTTGTTTCTTTCTTAACACTTGCTTTTCTTCTTACTCTGATATATACGAGGGAGTCAAAAATCACGACCTCTATAGCTGTTGCGTCTACAATTACTAGTACAAGTACACCACCATTGTCAAAAGCTGTGGCTAGGGCACTTGTTCATTATGCATCGAATTCGAATAATACAGAACATATGTCTTACACAGATATCAAACATATTGCTGATGTTCTCCAAAAATGTTCTCAGCCTTGCAATTTACTTGTTTTTGGACTTACACACGAGACTCTTCTCTGGAAAGCCCTGAATCACAATGGGAGAACGGTTTTCATCGATGAAAATCGATATTATGCAGCTTACATTGAGGAAAAATACCCGGAAATTGAAGCTTATGACGTGCAGTACACAACTAAATTGAGTGAAATGAAGGAATTGATTGCAGGAGTGAAGGAACAAGTCCGTAACGAATGCAAGCCCGTGCAGAATTTGCTGTTTTCGGAGTGCAAACTCGGGCTAAATGACTTGCCAAATCAATTTTATGAAGTGGATTGGGATGTTATTTTGGTTGATGGTCCAAGAGGGTATTGGCCTGAGGCGCCAGGACGAATGTCAGCTATTTTCACTGCTAGCGTATTGGCGCGGAGCAAGAAAGGGGGAAATCCAAAGACTCATATTTTCGTGCATGATTTTCATCAACAAGTGGATAGAATTACAAGTGATGAGTTCTTATGCAAAGAGAATTTGGTGAAATCAATGGACATGTTGGGGCATTTTGTGTTGGAGAGAATGGATGCGAACAGCTTTCAATTCTGTCGCAACCATAACTCAACAACAGCAAATTCATCTTCTTAACACATTTTTATGTTGTTATGATCTATCGGCTTTATTTTCTGTTTCATTTTATTAGTTAAAGATGTTGCAGATTTTTGGACTTGTTACGCTAGGGGCCAATGTAAAAAATAACTTCTCGTTTGGTATATTGTCAGATGTATTCTTCTTTTTGAATGAAAAAGGCAACTGTTTTGTCAAAAATTTCCTATCAAATATTTAATGGAGATGTTCATTTACAAACTTAAAGGACCAAAATCGATTAAGAGTATATATAAAAGACTAGTGTGAACCTTACCCTAAACATAAGGACCATTTTCATCATCTTTTGCAAATAATTTTTCGGTATATTTGGCCCATCAGGAATCTTACAAAAATGTAACAGCCAAGGCAAATGATTTGGCAAACTGATAGATTCCAACTGCATATTCTAGCGAAAAACACAGAAAACTGGAAGCACCATGGCTACGGATTTCAAGTTTATCCCTCTTATAGGTATATGAATTTTCAAACCACCCCTTTTCCAATTTCTTATTTTGTTGGGTTTTATTTCTGTTTTTAGTAGGATTCTAGAAAATACAGTTTATTGGATTCTTGACAAATTATTTATAAACACAAATAGTTTGAGTCAAAGTTACTAGGTTTTGCCGAACCTGTAGGCGAAGCTCTATCTCCAACCTATGTTGAAACCCTTCTTTTAACACTGTTCCATTGTTTCTGGGGAAGTTAATTTTTTTTTTGTTTTTTCATATGAGACAGATGTAAGTCCTCTTTTGGAGAAGTGGGATCATCCAAATATTGCTCAAGATGAAGGTGTAGCTCAAGTTGTTAAGCAATTAGATCAGGCTTGTAGAGATGCTGGATTCTTTTATGTGGTAATTGTTCTTTATCCCTATAATATTTGTATTTATGGAAACAACCTCTAACAAAAATGCAGGGTAGGGTAAGGTCGCTTATGAAGACCTTTGAGATCCGGTGATTGCAGCCTAACTTTTGTATCTATCCAATTTGCAAATTTTGGGGAAATAATGGGTTGTCACTGTAAAAGAAGCTAATCTTTTACTGAGTTTTAAGTTGGATCTTTCGTATAAATAGATTGATTGTTGTGGGATTAGTGTCCATTTGATCTCTACTGTTGTTTGTTTCGCAATCTTGCAGAAAGGCCATGGTATTCCTGTTTCCCTTATGAAAGAGATTAAAAACATAGCACGTGAATATTTTCATCAACCCTATGAGGAGAAAATCGAGATCAAACTCTCTGCAGAAACTGGATACAGGTTTATTCCTGTTGTTATCTTAAATTGTTGCTATTTCGATACCTTATCTTAGCTAATGGTTTCTTATGTATCATGAATGCAGAGGATATCAAAGAATTGGAGAGAATATAACCAAAGGCAAACCTGACATACATGAAGCTATTGATGTATGTTATTTAATTTCTTATGGTGTGTGTGTATATATATTATTATAGATAAATAAGTACCCCACTTGTTGTAAAAGGATTATCCAAGCTTTCTTAGGTTTCTTCACCATTGCCTAAAATTTTGATTGGCTTTGGATCAAAGTCAGATTTTAGCTAAAAGCATGATCTTACGGGTAAAATTAGTTAAGATTATATCCCGTAAGATCATGCTTTTAGCTATATTCTTTTCTTATTATGGCCAAATTGCGTATTATCTCTATTATCTATTATGCAATATATAGCTGTTCGCGATTATTAGCTCACAATATGGAGGTTCAGGAGTGTGTGTGCTCTAGTTTCTGATGTTCCGTAAAACTGGAACGGAATGAATTACTGTGTTACAAGATATTCTAGACGTGTAAATATGTAGTCATTGGATGTAAGGGGTGGACAAGTATGGCAACATTAAACTTGTGTGGAGCAGATGAGTTGCACAGGATAACTCATAACTGTTAATGCAAGAAAGAATATGCCTGGTGTTTGTCTCATCAAACTAGCCAGTGGTGAAAACAAAAGGAGTGAACTTTTTATTGCTGTTCGCTTCATCTTGATCATATCTTTTATGTGCAGAAAAAATAGAGCTTTTAAACAGTCTGCATATTATAGTGCTATTCTTATTTACCCTCTATCTCTTGGGATTGGGGCTCATTCCCTTATAGGTGATCTTGTTACAATTAATTGGGTTGCTGATCTCAATTGTGAACTTCATACTAAATTCAATAACAAATTGAGAAAAAAATGTTTTTGCTGTTGAATATTCTTCAACTATAGACAACATTTCTGTTGTTTGCAATGTTATATATGTGAACTCCTCTACATGTGTCTTGACACTGCTTTTATAGGAGATGTTTAACAGTTATTAGTAATTGTGTTGTTGCTGTTACTAAATCATATTTGATGCATTTTCATCTCAATCTCATTTATGGGATGCAGTGCTATAGAGAAGTGAAACATGGGATGTATGGAGGTCTTGGAGACGTTATGCAAGGATCTAACATATGGTAGGTTAAACGAGTTGCTTATAGTGCATGGTCTTTGCACTAACCCCTCCTTTTTTTCCCCTTTGTACATCTTAAAACCCTTGTTATTGCTATTGCTTGGTTTATGCTACTGATTGCTAAATGGTTACTTTGGATTTTGTTGTTTCTTCATTTTGTTTAGCCTAAGTACATTGTTTTCTTACGCAGGCCAACTAATCCTCCAAATTTCAAGCAGTTAATGGAGGAGTATATTGACCGCTGCACAGGTGCCTTGCTCTGTTGATTCCTTCCACATTTTTGCGACTTACAAAAAAGTTCTCTGGAACTGAAAAAATGTTGATGAACTTTTATATTATATTGCTGACAGATCTATCACGAAAGATAATGAGAGGAATTGCTCTGGCATTGGGTGGATCAGCTGATGAAATGGAGGGTGAAATTGGTGGTGATCCATTTTGGGTCTTGCGAATAATTGGTTACCCTGCTGCGTCCATTTCAAATGGACATGATAAGGCTCACGATGATGTTGGATGGTAAGTCGCAGTGTTGGTTGTCACGTTGTCTTTCTGTTATCGGTGTATCTCTTTTCCAATGAGTGATGTTTTTGCTTTCTGTGTTGTCCATATCTTTTCTTGGAATCAAACAAATCTCAGTGGCGCCCATACAGACTATGGTAAAGTTTCTGATCTTTACAAGGATAGTACCCTATCCCCATTGATTACCAATCATGATTGTTTTCTTCTCTTACAGGGCTATTGACATTAGTCAACCAGGATGACGATATCGTTGCCCTTCAGGTTTAATATTATGTCCCTTGTTCCAATTTCGTTTCCTTTTTTCCGAGCTGCTGAGGAAGATTAGCTTCCGAGTCATAAAAGTATGCTTACTATCTCCCTAGATTTACCTTGCAAAGCCTCATCGTACATCTTTGTTTTATGATTTGAAGTTCTGATTTGCTGATGAAATGTAAACCTCATTTTGCTCCAGTCCTAATCATATTGAGTTGTTTTAAGGTGAGAAATAAATCGGGCGAGTGGATAGCAGCACCACCTATCCCTGGCACATTTGTATGCAATATAGGAGATATGTTGAAGGTATTTAATTTGCTTTATAGGATTAACTTTTTTCATCATTTAAACATTTCTGCTAAAGAAGTTCTTGTTTGCTTCTATTGGTAGATCTTATCAAACGGAATTTATGAATCAACTTTGCACCGGGTCATCAATAACTCTCCCAAATATCGTGTTTGTGTGGCCTACTTTTATGAGGTTAAAACACTTCCCATTTTCTTTTGTGATAATTACAGTAAAAGAATGATGGTACAGAGTAATGTTAGTTTCTGATGATTTGTGTTTAATTTCTCGTATAGCCTAACTTCGATGCTGCAGTAGAGCCACTGGATGTGTGTTTACAGAAGACTGGTGGCACCACGAAGTTTGAAGGAGCTGTTTACGGGAAGCATTTGGTCAGCAAAGTCACCACCAATTTTATTATGTAGAGATTGAGCCAAGTCTGAAAAAGTGAATGGAATAAAAGTAAGGTTGTATTCCCTTGAAAATAATGACATATCCAGTGTAATTTCATGAGATGAAGGTTTTTTTCAAAAGGCTCTCAGATTAAGTAAGTGAGTAAAGCAATATTATTTGATAATTGAAGCAAAGGAACAACATATAGTAGTAAAAATCAAAGGGTAAGAAATTGCAACACTAGTACTTTTTTTTTTTTTTTTTCCTAGAAATTTAATTCAAATAAATGGTATACTGCAGCTCATTTATTCAAAACATGAAGTTCTTAAGCGAATAAGCTCACTAGATAATGGAAGTGATTGACATTGTTATGAATTATCCAAAACTTAAACGAGCTGACCAGAAGTCGTACAATTAACCACAGGTCAACACAGTCTAAACGAAGAGCAAACTCAAGGCTAGTCTGTTCCTTTATTTAGCCTGGGGGTGAGATGCAATGAAAGCAACAGCTAGATCAATGGAGCTAATCTTATCAGCTTCATTGTCAGGAATCTCGAACGCAAACTCTTCTTCAAGGGCCATAACAATTTCCACAGTGTCTAAACTATCTAAACCAAGATCATTCTGGAAGTGGGCATTTGGAGTAACCTTTGATGGGTCGAGTTTTGGGAAGTTCTTGACACAATCAATGACACGATCTGTCACTTCAGACTTATCAAGAAATGACCCCCTAACTTCCTTTGAGAAGTGACGTTTGAGCAAATGGGAAAATGGGGTTCCAATAAACCTATGATTTTGCAATTGTAGTTGTTGTGGAAGACGAGATTCAACTCTAAGGTACTTCAACAATGCGTTCTTGGCCGCCATTGAAAGAGAGAAGTGAAAAGAGGGTGCAACACTAGTACTAAAGCTACTGATATACAAGGAAAAACATAAACAGTGCATCAAACCTCCACTATTTATAAATCTTCTGGCTAATCTTAGATCTCCATTTTTCAAATACTATATAATTTGAATAGATAAGAATTAATTTTGAATTTATATTTTTAATAGTTTAACAGGTTGAGTAATAAAAGTCTAAAGATCGAATTTCTGTTGCAATGCATTCAACCTCTCGAAATTCTGAATAGGCTCTTTGTACCAATTGAATAATAGTATTAGTAAAACGATCCAATTCAGAGATATAATCTCGTGAGTTGTGCCAATATTAGATGGAATTGTGAGTGCCTGCCTAAGCACACATGGAGAGGTCAGATAATGTCATGTAAGAGATTTAATTGCAGGATAATCATCCAAATGTGGAGTCTTGAAGAAGCCGTAACCAATCACAGCTATCTTTCCATATACCCTCTGTTTAAAAAAGAATTATCTAATTTAACTTGGAACTGAGTTTAAAAAAGGAAAAATGACTTTTTAATTTTGTGGTTCTAAATTAAAAATATATTAAATGTATCAAAATGTTCTTTAATCTTGTGACCTTAAATATGCCATGTGGTAAAACTAAGTGAATAATTCATGTTGATTGGTTAAATTAATTCATATTCATTGATTGAAATTTAAATTTCAAAATAAATTTAAAAAGGGCAGAATAGTAAATTTACTTAATTTCTTATTGTACGTGAAATAAAAATGAAAACGGAGGGAGTACTATATATATATATATATTATTATTATAAATATTATTCACTTTATTATTAAAATAACTATATAAAGTAGTAGTAATCAAATTTAAAATTTGAAAATATAATTAATAAAATTAATTCAGTAAACTAAATATTTTAATTATTTTTTCTTAAAAAGTATATCAAATCGACACGAATCAAATAATATATATCAGAGATGCATGGACCTTGTTAAAGAAGTACCAAATGACGGTACCATGGTCTGCTCCTATTTAAACTAGGAACTATTTTTTTTAAAAAGGATTACTGTTATGAATTCCCCGTTTTTCTGTAGTATGGAAAGAAAAATACTTTTTAATATTTTTAAATTGGTCAATTTTTATTTTTTAAGAAAAACTTTCTTTGTAGTTTGTACCCAAAAAACACCCTGTTACTAACTGATTTCCACATGGAACTGTCTCTCACATGACAGCAGAACTGGCTAGTGATTAAAATATATTTTAACTTAAAATCATTTAAAATAAGCTAATTCAATCGTTAGAGTATTTCTGGATAAGTTTGGCTTAAAAATTTAATTTAGAAATCATAACTTATATTTTTCGATCTATTTTTATTATTTTGATTTAAATAAGTGTTTTTAAAGTACTATTTTATCTTATATAAATACTGTTTAAAAAAAAAAAAAACTTAAAAACACATCAAATAAGCCAATTCAAATAGGCTCTAAGCTTTAAAATTCAGTAATTAATACAATTGGATCATATCAGGAGCAGAAAGCTAATAATGATGAGGAACATGCTGCGGTGTCATTGATTTTAACTCATATTTACAGCATAATGTCACATTTATCTAACGATTGCAAATTTCACAAGACTTATAATAAGTAGTAGTAAATCAAATACCCGTTGGATTCTAGTGTAAAATACCGATGGCGTATATAACTTTTTAGAATGCATGTACAAAAACCAAAGGGAATATTATTTTGTCTATATAAATATATATATATATATGTTGTACTGTGTTCTAGTGTTGAATGAAATATAATACTTGCTATACTCAAGTCTATCCCTCTAATAGGTTTGAATTTTCAAGCAAAATTTGAAGCCTATTAGTATTATGGTTATTGAAACTTTGCTTTAAAAGAATCGATTAATTTTAGTAGTATTTTCATGAGACAGATATTAGTCCTCTTTTGGAGAAATGGGATCATCCAAATGTGGCCCAAGATGAAGGTGTAGCTCAAGTTGTTAGACAATTAGATCAGGCTTGTAGACATGCTGGATTCTTTTTATGTGGTAATTATTTCTTCTCTCCACTAACATTATTTTCTTTTCTTACATCAATTAACATAGTACTAAGTGGTAAAATAGACAAGGGAGGCTGATTATTATATCATAATGCAGATTCATCTGAACTCGGTATTTTCAATGCTAAGTGTAGTTTGCAGTATAGATATACATATGATGTGTTTGTACATTTGACCCTGTTTTTGTTTCTCTGTTTGGCAATCTTGAAGAAGGGGCATGGCATCCCAATTTCCCTTATGGAAGAGATCATAAGTGTTACGCGCGAATATTTTCATCAACCCTATGAAGAGAAAATCAAGATCAAACTTTCTGCAGCAACTGGATACAGGTTTATTATATATAGATTGTTACTATCATATTATCTTAATTAACTACAGTAATACTAATTGCCTATGTATCTTTGCCTGCAGAGGATATCAAAGATTTCGAGAGAATATAACTAAAGGCATACCTGATATGCAAGAAGCTATTGATGTAGGTTTGATTATGCTATACTCCAAAAAACTGAAAAAAATGTTTTTGCTGTTAAGGCCATTCTTCAACTATGGACAACAGTTCTCATGTGAACTTCTCTTTTAATTTCCACATTCTAGGAGTGCTCTGTTTAATAACTATTACTCTTTCCGTCCCAATTTATGTGGCACTGTTTGACTACACATGAGTTTTTGATTAAAAAAAAAGGAAGACTTTTATAACTTGTGGTGTTATATAATTTTTAGACATTTGTGTGGCTATAAATCATCTTGGGACACACTAAAGAGAAAAGAGTGTCAGATAAATTGGGATAGAGTTGATCGAGTAGTAATTGGTGTTGTTTCTATTTGTACATCATGTGTGATCCAACACATTTCGTCCCAATCTCATTTGTGGATTGCAGTTCTATAGAGAAGTAAAACATGGGATGTATGGAGATCTTGGAGAAGTTATGCAAGGATCCAACACATGGTAGGTTAACAAGTTACTACTACTTGTTATGCATTTGGTATTTCTCTGTTTTGCTTGGCCTTACTACATTATTTTTAGGCCAAGTAACCCTTCAAAGTTCAAAGAGTTGATGGAGCACTATATTGACCTTTGCACAGGTGCCTTTCCCTTTAAATTACATAATCATTTGATATATTTGCGGTGTCTAAACTTACAAAATATTTCTACATTGGGACTGACTTTTTTCAGATGTATCGCGTAAGATAATGAGGGGAATTGGTCTAGCGTTGGGTGGATCAGCTGATGAAATGGAAGGGGAAATAGCTGGTGATCCATTTTGGGTCTTGAGAACAATTGGTTACCCTGCTTCATCTATCTTAGATGAATATGATAAGGCTGATAATGTTGTTGGATGGTAAGTTAATATTGGATGGTCTTGTTATTGGTATATATTGTTTCTAACGAGTGATAATATCAATCTTTTGCTTTCTGTGATCTCCATCTTGATGAATCAAATAATACTCAGTGGAGAGCATACAGACTATGGTAAACACTTGATATCTTTACAAGGATTTCACATTCTCCTGCATTGATAATTGGCAATCATGAAAACTTGTTTTCTTGTATTTCAGGACTATTGACGTTACTCAACCAAGATGATGACATAGATGCACTTCAGGTACAATTTGTAGTCCTTAAAGCGTTCTGAATTTTACATGAAATATGTTGCTGGTTTTAGTTTCACTACTAATCAGTTTGAGTTGTTTTAAGGTGAGAAACAAATCTGGTGAGTGGATATCAGCACCACCAGTTCCTGGAACATTTGTCTGCAATATAGGAGATATGTTGAAGGTACGAAATTTACTTTTGTAACTTTTGCATCATTTTTACCCACCTCTACTTGAGTTGTTCTTGTTGCTGGCTATTGATAGATCTTATCAAACGGAATTTATGAATCAACATTGCACCGTGTCATCAATAACACTCCCAGATATCGTGATTGTGTAGCCTACTTTTATGAGGTTAAACACTTTCTTTTTCTTTTGTGACAACTAAAGTAAAAGAATGAGGGTATGGTTTAATGTTAGTTTCTCGTATAGCCCAACTTCGATGCTACAGTAGAGCCACTGGATGTGTGTTCACAGAAGACTGGTGGCACCAAGAGTTTTGAAGGAGCTGTTTACGGGAAGCATTTGGTCAGCAAAGTCATCAACAATTTTGTGATGTAGAGAGATTGAGCAAGTCTGAATTTGTTTCCTTTTTTTTATTGCCCATGAAAATAAACGAGTGCCAAATACAATGTCGCACTATAAAAGCTAAAACTTAAGACAGGCACTGTTCAGTCTGTTCTCGCTTTCAAACTAGCAGAGAGTATAAGTTGTCTACATGGTGCTCTTGACACTAAAAGCACCCAGCACCGCACTTTATGGAAAATAAACTAAGGAGGTCTTGATCATACGATTGAAGCACTATAGCATAACCTCCCAAATAATCAGTCCAAGTGCATCTATTGTATAACAATTTAGTCACCTTACAAATAATTAGTCAGGATACAAATCGAGATGTACGGGAAAAAAAGTGTGTAAATTATCTCAATGATACATGAAAAACGTCAGTATATAATTATACAAAACATGAGGTAAAAGGCTGAGATACGTTTAACCCTGCACCTACTCTGACCAACATTAGTGAGCGTACAACATTTTTCAAGCACGAGCTGGAGTGGGAAAACTGACCTGGTGATTCACCATAGCTGGCTCCATCTTTCAGGTTAGAACAGAACTTGAGCAACAAGTTAATTTGCAGATACTGCCTGCTGAGTATCCTTCACATAAAGTGGTATTCTCACCCCAAGTTCCTTTAATCGGTTCACTAAATCATAAAGAAATTCAAAGGTGAGTTTGTATTGTTTGTTAAAATCCTCTCGCACACTTGGCTGGATCCTAAACCACTCTCCCAACAACTTGTGTACATGAGAACGGATGATTCTCCAAGGCACTGGATATCGCTCACAAAACCTCAAATATTCTATCAGTAACTCAGCCTGATCTAGCTTATCGTCTTCCTTCATTCCTGCAACACCCAATCCCCATTCAGCAGTTCGATACCCAGCAAAGAGGGCTGGATTCTCAAGAAGAGGATCTGCTGAAAGTACCCCATCAGCACCAGTTTCTTCCAAGCAACTGTGTACATCATCGATGTGTCTTATATTACCATTTGCCAGGACAGGAATTCTAACAACATTTCTGACAGCCTTGATGGCCTCCCAATTGGCTCTGAATTTCCTCCCATCTTTTTCATCCCTTGTTCGTCCATGCACTGCTAGAAGAGAACAACCTGCATCCTCCAACATCTTTGCATAACTAAGTGTATCTTGCAAATTAGGGAAAATTCGAATTTTGCATGATACCGGAACATTAAGATTGTTCGCCAACTTTTCTACCAGAGACTTGACCAGAGAGAGATTATCCATGAGGAAAGCTCCATAATTCCCGCGTTTTGCAATCCGCTGAGGACACCTTCATAGCAAGTAGTAGCTTAGCAAACTGAACTGATAGAAAAGATGTGCACAGATAATCCAGGAAATATAGAAACAAATCTGCAGCCTCGTGCATAAAACAGTTTAGAAGGAAATGCAGAAACAAAAATAAAGCCACAGATCTTGATCTGGATGAGAAGCTGCTCTATTCCTACTCATTGCTAAAGGATACCCTTCACAACAACATAAGCAAGCACATGAATTCAAAAGGCAAGTGGAAAAAGAAAATATAGAGCCAGTTATGGTCTATCATTCATGTATTGGAGCTTATTCCATTGTTTTCAGACTCTAATTTAGACTTCATTTGATTTGTACAAGTTGCTAATCAGATTTACGCTAGTATATTAAGTTCTTGGAGTCATCGGAATGATGTTTATATGGTTTCTGGTCTTATAGTTTTAGGTACTAAACCTTTCCTAATTCCGTAGTTCAATTTCTAATCCCACTGGAACAACACAACTGGATAACATACCAAAATCCATCAATGTAAGAATTGGAATGCTACCAACAGATTTTCATGGTTTAGGAGCTTGTCTTTGCTTCTTACTCTTTGATACTTCTAGGGGAATGCCTAACTATTTTTATTCCTGATCTTGTTTTGCTTCCACTGCCTTCTATCTGACATGGCAATTAGCAGTTAGGATTGGGTTTGGGCAGGTTTAGAGACAGTTTTAAAAGGAACACAGCAATTAGCTAACCGCTAATAAAATGGACTATTTCAAACCAAAACTCACAATCAGACCAATCCTATTTAATCATATCTTAGAAAGAGTTTAGAAAATAATATTGAAAACACAGATTTTTCACTTTAGGGTGGAGATGCAGTGCTCAAAAAATGTCTATGACCCGAGTAGAGCTAACAAATGTATCCTAAGTGGCCCTTTTGTTATCCTTTTCCTCCCCCAAAAGTGGAATCAAGAAGCAAAGGTGTGTGACAACAGTCATTTTAGTGCAACTTCGATTATCATTGAATACTCAATATGTTTCTTGACAAATGATTATCCTTTGCTCCAATAAACTTCAGGTACGAATAGAGTATATGATGAAGAAATAGATTTCTCAAGTGGAATGATGTTTCAGTTAGGCTTGATGAACATGGTATATGAGAAAAATCTATGCATCTTGATTAGGAAACATTGAAAAAAGAGGCTACCCAAAGTTGATGTCCACATAGTCACAATAGGGTTCGACTTTTCGAGCTGCTTCCAGCAAAGTGTTTGGATTGTTTGCGCAGAATTGAACAAAAAGTGGACGGTCCTCCTACAGAGAATAAAGTAGAATCAGTTCAAATACTAGTGTGTGGAAGAATGTGCACAATAACATAATCCCAACTTGATAAATTATACAGAAATTTCGCCATTCCAAATGAAACTCTTTACCATGATCATGATTTAGGTAGAACATAGTGAACAATTCTCATGTTAACAATTAATACAAAACAAAGAACGGGATAAATCAAAACCAATATATTCAACAGGGGCATTGTTACTTTAAAACCGGCTCTCGGGGAATGGGGATTTTCAAGTAAAACGATGATATAAATGTTGACATGACACTTATTATAAGCAAATAGATACCTTGCAAGTGGAAAATTCCATAGCCCGATACTTCTCATCTTCATTGAATAAACGCGAGTGAAGCATAGGAGTATAAGCCGCTTCGGCACCATATTTTCGACATAGAAGACGGAAAGGAAGCTCCGAGTTGTCAACCATTGGTGCCACTATAAGTTTGGGCTCGCCTAGCTTCTTCCAATGAGACCATGCTCTCTCTATCCGCGACTCCCCTTTCAAGTACCCATTTGGACGATTCAGAGCCAACGACTGTGTCTCTTCTACATCCTTCTGTTCCAAAGGAATAGAGCAAGTTGTAGTGATCTCCGAACAGAGACAGTCGTCTTCAATGTCTTCGGTGTTGAGGTTTATGGTTTTGGTTGCCATTAAAAGTTTTCAGTAGATGGTTCGACAGAGAAACGGTGGAAACAGGTCGATCCGACGATGAACAGGCAACGGGGACGGTCACGCAACCAATCGCCGCCGCAACCGCCGCCTTTTGCCGTTAAGGTACGGTTTGCACATGTCGCTAAAGGTATGTAGACTACGTTGATTAAGGGCCGGGTCCAAATTCTAGGGCGACAGGCCCAATTATGAATACCACACGGGCCAAGCACAATTTAAGGAGGGAAAATCACTTACGTGTAAACTTTTTAGGACAAATTACTTAACTACACTCTTTTACTTACCTTAATATCCATTTATTCCTACTTATTTCAAAAATTTCAAAAATCCCTTATTTACCTATGTATCCCGCTATGTAGAATGTATCAAACGTTATTTATCCCGTGCACAACGCTATGTATCCCGCTATGTGGAATGTATCAAACCTAATGTATCCCGTGCACAACGCTATGTATCCCGCTATGTGGAATGTATCAAACCTAATGTATCCCGTGCACAACGCTATGTATCCCGCTATGTGGAATGTATCAAACCTAATGTACGTGCACAATGCTATGTATCCCGCTATGTGGAATGTATCAAACCTAATGTATCACGTGCACAACATTATGTATCCCGCATACATCATTTTTAAGGGATTTTTGGTAAATAGAAAACTAGAAGGGATAGGATGTTATTTAGTACTTATAATATGTGGTTCCTATAATCTATATATCTATATAAAGCTGGAAATAGGCAAAGCTGATGTGGCATGCCTTATTGATCAATATTGTTATTTAGTACTTATAATATGTGGTTCCTATAATCTATATATCGAGCAAAAAGTGATTTCATTTCACTTATATGAACTAAATTGACACCCCTAACCACAATAAAGTTTCACTTGGAGAGAGTAGAAAACAGAGGAAATACACAAGCGGGAAAACACGATTTGTAGTTTATCAGAAAAGAAAACATATTTATTTATATATAAGATAATAAAAAAAAGTGGTACAACAATATTGTCACAGGCATGAACATATATACCTGCAACTTAATATTAATACATACAATAAGTTAAATCTCGAAAAATAATGATAGGTACTTAATAAGTAAAACACACGCATACATAAAAATCAAAATTAAACAGGAAGACGAAACCTCTGTTCAAAACCCATATTCATATTCATCCTCCTCCTTAGATAGTTCCAAACAGTAATTTCACTCTGAAAATACTCTTCTTCTTCGAATTGTTGCATAATTTTCTTGAAAACCCAAAGTAACATTTCACCTGCGGAAAGCAGAAAACAGAGGGAAAACACAACATGGGAAGCAGGGTAGGTGAACATAACAGAAGCATTGGAAGCCAAATAGAGAGAAATAAAGAAAATCATAACATTGTCTACGAGATCGGAGAGTTTAAAAAAAAAATTGTTTCCTTAGATTTGCAGGAAAACGTATGGATCATTTATTTCTCATTACTGTTACTTATTATTTGTCCTTATTACTTTTTCTGCATGTAACATCTCCTCAAGTCTCTCTTAATTTTCTGTTTTAATTATTTTTTATTGATAATTGTAATTACCTTAACAAATATCAAGCAATATTTCAAGATTTATATAAGTCCACATCTCAACACACAAATCGCAATTGCAAGATTTAAATTTGTGTGCATCATTTTGCTCAATTTAATTAATATAAGAGCTTTTTACTTTTATCTCTTAATTATCAATACACAATGTAAAATCTCAATATCGCTATATATAATTCGTATTTAACAGAGTTTGTATGAATTTCTAACGCTTTCGCATACGTCTATGAGAATCTGATGAAAAAATACATTGTTCAACGCCTTTTCGAAAATAATAGCAATTGATGTTGCACGAAACTAATTGGTAATAACATCGACGTTATGCGACTAAAGATAAAAAAGAAATGGAAGAAAGAATACTTAAAAGGGAGAGTTATTTCAATATCTTTCATATATAATTTACAAGGCACAATAATAAATATTATCATAAGAGAAAAATAAAAATTGACGGTTAGATAAAATTAATTGGAGACTAGAGATGATGAATTTGAAGAGAAAATGAAAGAAAGATAGACAGATTTATTTTATTTGTAATATTATTCTTTTTTTATTTCTTTTCAATTTTATAAAAGGAAGGTGAATGAAAAGGCAAAGATGGAAGAAGAGTGGGGAGTAGGAAAGAAGTCATGGAAAGGAAGAGAAAAAAGAAGAAAAATGTGAATATGTTTTTTTATACCCTGATAGAACCAGGATAGAATGTAAATGGGACTGTTAGACAAGTTCATGTATTTATATAGTAGCTAAGTCTTTAGATTTAAATTTAAAATACAGTATATGAACATACTAAAGATTAAATTTTCCATGAAAGGAAATAAAGTTAAATACTTATTATTAAATGTATAAAGGAAAATTATGTTTCAAATTTGTTACTCATGCACGTCAAAAAATCAATTTTATCATTCGCATGTTATGAATAAATTGTTTAGAAAACTTATTACCGCACGAAGCGCGGCTCAATTCACTAGTTTATACTATAATAGGGATAGGATCACTATACGGGTCATTTGCACTTTTCTGCTGGTCTTTAATTTTTAGAAACAAAGTTTCAAAAATACTATAGTTTGCGCTTGATTAGAATTTTATAGCTACCGTCGATTTAATTATAATTTATAATTTTACCTGTTAGGAGGAGGAGAGAACCAATGATATTTGAGAGAGAGGGGATAAAACATGTTGTCTTAATTGTATCAAGTTGTATCATGAATACAATTTTGATTTGTAATTTGTATCAACGGGCTACAATTGTATCAATTTTTATCAACAAATATAATTGCATCAAATGTATATGTTTCTTTTGTATTCACTCTATATCAAACATATACATGAATATAATTGTATCAAGTATCTCAATAAATACAATCGTGTCAAAATAATATATTAATGAATATAATTACATCAAATGTGTCAACGAATACAATTCTATAGATCACTTTTTGGATCCAAGACTCCAAATGATTAGCTAAGAGAGCTAAGTGTACAAGTATCAAGTGATGGAATCACATGTATTCAAGGAATGTCATTTCATCAAAAAAATAAAATATTGTAATTAGGTAAAGAAATTATTAGTTTCTTTAGTTTTTTTTGTTGATTTACTTTATTATATATTTATATTCTTTAGTGAAAATCTTAATCCATCACTTTATACCTATATATGTACCAAAGAGGATTAAAGAGCTTGTGAACAGAAAGTCTTCGAAGTCTGATCAAGTCTTTACATTCTCTAATTTTCCAAAATCTTATATTTTTGCTCCCTTAAAAAGTCCAAGCACAATTTTCTCTTTTCATTCTGATTTTAGTTTGGAGGGTATACACTGCCACAAATGAAATTTTTTTCGATAATTATTTAGTGATAATTATAACATTATTATTGTAATTTAACATGTGACAGGAGGTTAATTAATATTTTTATCAAATCATCAAATAATTAATGTCTATCATATCAGATTGCCACCGTTCAACAATCCTCAAAGGTTAATTAATTTAAAGAAAATACGTAGTGATGAAAATCCGGGGATATCAGTACATCGTTGATAGTAATACTCCCTTCATTTCATTTTATTTTTTAAAATAGACAAGTAAAAATAAATAAACATTAATTTTATTTTCTGTTTTTTTAATATATATTTTTTTCATAATTTTAATCTTATAATTAAAATTCTAACTCCATCATTTAATATGACAGAGTTTCAAACATAATGGCGTGGGATAGGAGGAAAACAACGAAAAAGGGCAGAAAATAAGACCAAAAAATGACCACGAAAGTTGACTAGGATGACAGAGCCATACTAATAGGACGATTCCCATGCAGGTTTGACGTTGAGCATAGAGAAATAATTAAAGGTAGGAAGCAAAAAAACAAAGGGTAGGTCCACATACTTTGAACCATAATAATAATAGCTCATGAATTCTTCAATCAACCCATCTGCTCTTCTTTGACTTGTTAACCAAAAACATTGATTCATCATAATTTCCATCTTCCTCTTATACGTGCGTGCGTGCGTGGGGTTCAACACTTTTCACACCAAACATCTTCTTCTTTTTTTCACTCTAATTTCTACAACTACAGCCAACTGTTTTGCTTCAATCCAATTCTGAAAGCAACAAATTTAGCATCTAGAGTTTTCTTTGTTGTTTGCTTCCTTCAACATCTTAAGTTTTTCAACTATGTGGTCATGTAGCATTTCATTTACTTATAATTAATTATTATTTTTAGAACACAAGTGTAAATATTAACTAGAGGTGTGAGTTCTATTGAATCTATTGCTCTCAACATATAACATTGCAGACATTCTAAATATTTGAACTCATGTATGAACTCTAGATTCTAAATTTATCTAGTTCATACTTGACTTTTAAATATCTAGTTTGAAAGTAAATGTATTCATATTTAGTTAATAAGATAGACCTTTACTCTATAGATCTCATGCCCAATACATTTGGACCGTGAACAATACTATATAGCGACCCAATATCGATTAAATCAAAGTTGAAAAGTCTAATTCCGATATCATGATAAGAAAAGGGACATTATTTAGAGTAACTTATCCCAAAAGAGCTAACTTATTATGATTAGGAAAATTCCTTTTGGCCAGAAAATTTGGTCAGAATGGTAAAATAACATATTTCACACCATGTTATTTTACTTTTTTGAACATTTTTACCCTTTTAACTTTAATACTTTTTATATTTTAATTAAAAAATAGAAAAAAATCAGTTTATTTTAACGTAAAAAGAATATTATATACTTTTTAAATTTCTAGTCAAATTCTGACCAAATTTTCTGACCATTGATTAAATGCAAATCCACCTATTGCGAAGAAAACACCACAAATTGTTGCATTTACTTTTCTCCTCTCCTACTAGTATTTGTCATTAGTATGGTAAGTAGAATAGTAAATTAGCCGTCCCATTTCCTCAACTACCAACCTCTCTCTCTTCCCTTATAATACTATACTACTACCATTTTTCTTTTTGTTAGTCAACCGTTCCAAATACGACATCTAAAGAGACCCCATCTAGATCAACAAGGTTGTTCCACTACGGCATCTATCTTTTTTTGACCAAGTCACTTTCTTGCTTTTACTTTTGTGATGATCAACTATTTAGACTATTTATCTAAAGCAAATAATCACAATTACATCAATTAAATAAAGAAATGAAAAAGATAAAGCTATAGCTACTCCATCAAATCATACGTCTCTTTGTTACATGTTAAGCATCCAAAGACAAAAGCAACGTACGTAGTAAAACAAAGAACCCAATTGCATGTACTATTTCTTTGAATTATTCAAACGCACCTAATCCATTATCCTTTAATTATGTTTTTGACCTGTATTTGTAAATTAGTTTAGTTAAAAAGCATAGAAAATACGAATTGAGTAGCAATTCAGTTTAGCATAAATAAAATACTTAATTACGATGCTTAATCTCATTTGAGACAGATCTTGATTTACTTCAACAGACTGATCAACTAATCTAATTAACAACGATAGAGTTTACATTGATTGGAAAACCCTTCATCTTTTCAGGGGATTAAAGAAAGCTACACAATTTTTGATTCCTAAGAAGACTCTAAAATGAGACTACTTGTTTCTGCAACAGAAAGTGAATGATTATGTTCTCCTTCATATGTAACAATCAGCATAGTTGGATCATCCAATGCTCTTTCAACATGTTTACGTGCTGGACAACCTCTTACACTACTACACTTGTAATATCCCCTGTTCATAGAGCAATAATAATAATAATTTAGAATCCAACATTATTAAACAAATTCATGATCAATTAGCTCTAAATATACCTTGGATGTGGTGATCCTTTGATTGGCTTCTGTCCATATTTTCTCCATGAGTAATCATCTGGTGGGATATCTGACAGTTTCATGCTTATTGCCGGTACTCGAACTACCCTCTTCAGCCTTAACTTCCTGTAAAAAAATTCATTTCATCAATACTACTATTGCATATCCAAACAAACATAATTTAAATAAATAAAGATATATTAGCTATAACGATTAAGATTTTAGACGAAATAATCTAACTGAATGATGAATTTAATTACCTTCTCTTGGAACAATGGCATCGGCCGGAGGATCCACTGCACTTCCCAGATACGGCATTTTCCGATAAACTGCACTTTCGTTTCAGTGAAGAAGAAGACAATGGAGGCTTTCCGGCAGAATTAGAGACTTGAGAAGAAAGATTGGTAATCTGGAAAGCTGAATTAGATGAAGAATGTTGTTTGCTCTCTGTTTCCCCTGTTAACGATGAGATATTGAACGAATTTGTGCGAGACATTTCCGGTGAATATGAGAAGCTTATCGTTTTTGGAACCAGAGGGTTAAAATGGTCATAGTTAATTAAAGGAACTTGTTGGATCGGAGTTGGAGAATACACTTTCGTATCAACAAAATCTTTACTAGAATTCATAGGCAAAGGATTAGCACTAGCCAAAGGAGCTCTTCTGAATCTAGCATGACCAGTTCTGTTTCGATCTAGAAGTGAAATTACCTTCTTAAACTTTGTAACAGCTGCATCAGCCACCATTTCAATCTCCATTGGAGACTTATTTCGCTGCTGAATTTGTTGAGATTGAGTCTGTGATAATAATCTGATGAGTTTCTCAACACTCTCAAGACCAGAAGCAGCTTCTTGCACAACTGATTTTTCTTCTAATTTCGCCACGAAGTTTATACAATTAGTAGTACTATTCCTATTGTTTCTGTAATCCATCATTAGCTCCACAGCCATTATAGCTAATTTAGACAACTGAGAAGTATAGTGATTTCAGAAAATAGAAACATCAATGAAGTATGTAAATGAGAGAGTTTAATAAAGAGTCAAAGTTATGGCCTTGGTGAGGGTATTTATTAGCATAAAAAGAAGAAGAAGAAAGTTGTGATAAAGTAAACAGTAGGTGACTTACCTGTCACTCTAATCTAACTTCTGCCTCGTCAAGATTAGGTGCGAATACGATCGCACACATATACAAGGGCTTCTTTTATTTATTTTTTATACTTTTTACTTTCTTAAGGTCAAAAACAATAAATATCGATACCAGTGCTCTGATATGTGCTATGTGTGTCGAGGATTTTTTGAAAAAGAAAGTTTTTTTAATCTTTACGAGTTAGAAGTAAAATATATTTTTTATTATATTTATATAATTTCTCGAGCATATATAGAGAAATAGGTCTTAATTCAAGCTAAAAATAGGATATTCGTTAGTCAAACTTTAGTACTCCGATTCTGCCATTATAAGACGAGTAGTAATAAAAAGCAAGATTACTCAATAATTTTACCGGTAAATTGTCACTTGTTTTTTTTGTTAAATTATTGTTTAAGTGAGAAGTAACTTTAATTTTTCTTTCTCGAGGGTTGTGAAAGAAGAGAATATTATGTTGCTTTAATAAAAGGGGGAAAATGATTTTGATTGTTGTGGGGTGGGGTGGGTCATGAGAGTAATGGTTCATTGACCTTTTCTTTGGGTAAATAAGAGTGAGTGGGGTGGGGTTTTTTTTGGGGAAATTTGAACTGATCAGGTCAAAGGAGTGTGACAACGCCGTCCGATTCACGAGATACTTGTGTTTGATTTGGAGGATTTGTTGTTAGTACTAGAAGATCAAAGAAAAATAGGGGAATTGTTATGGATCTAGCAAAAAAACTGTAAGATAACACATAAATAAAAAACACTACTTATGCTATGGATCTGGATATCTAGAGTGTGGATAATTTATTACCAAGTTTCAAGAATAAGAATAGAAATGATTCCTGCTCTGCTATCATGCTATGAATATTGGGTCTAATTTAAGAGCGAATAATTGTTCAAGACCGTTTGAAAAGAGCTAGACAACACATGTTTTTTTTAATTTGATGTGAGACTCTCGTAATACGAATAAATACCATATAACAATTGAACCACACATGTCATGTAGTGATAATAATGGAGTTAAATTTTTTATTAATATGATTCAACATCTATCATGTATATAATTTTTACATTCACACGATACGGAATTTAGAAGACCACTCTTCTGGCCCTCTAACTCCACCATTGTGCGGAAATTGTATGAACTATGAAGTTCAAATTCTGAAGTGTTTTCATTTTCTTTTGCGCTTTTTGCCAAAAAAAAATATTATTTGACCTAAATCATAAAAAGAAATTTAAAAATTCTTTCAGCTCAACTTTACAATTCTGTAAAAAGAAAACATAACTATATCACTAAATTTATAACTTATAAGTAAGATCTAGAGGGAAAAAAACGCATATCAATTAGTGGTATTCGGTTACGTACTACTTCTTCTACTTCAATTTTTTCCCTCCCATTTTAGTTGACTTTTCTGATTTTTTTTGTCTTTGTATTATATCATTTACTCAAGCAGGGGCTGGAATTTTGTTTCAATTCCATTTGTCCTCGTCTCTTTTTTGAATAAAAGGGATTTCGTTACAATTCCATTTTGGCCACTTTAATTATTTAAGTTTGATTTTTATCTTTGAGCATTGGATTCATTTTCTTCTAGAATGTATGGAGTACTTTACTAGTCTTACCCCCTCAATTGGTTTTAGACAGCATAATTCAATTGACAATAGATTTTAGGTTTGACTATTATTATTACAAAAAAGTAGTTCAAATTAGAAAAGAAAAACAACTAGGATAATTTTATAGGAAAATTACGCGGATAAGCAAATATATACTAGTTAATAAGTTAACATAGCTACAATTTGCCTTAATAAAAATTCACGGCCTATTTTTAACTATAATTACGTGGCTCAGTTTTTTTTGTTTCGTATGATTCACGCGTTTGTATAATTCAGAATTTGTATAATATAATTTGTATAACTGTTTAAAGTTCAGATGTTTGTGTTTGTATAAATTCGTTATCTCGGATTTATAAAAAAAAATTGAATTATACAAACGTACCCGCGAATTATACAAACTCACCCGCGAATTATACAAACTCACCCGCAAATTACACAAACTCACCCACAAATTATACAAACTCACCCGCAAATTATACAAACCCTTGAATTATACATACGAGGCAACTTAAACTGTAGCTACAACCCATAAATATACAAACTATAATTATGGAGCATCATTAAATTTATTATAGTAACTATTTGTGAAAATTTCCCTAATTTTATTTGGATATAATTAGACATTCTTGTAAGTTGTAACTAAACTCTCTCCCAAATGGTAGAAAAAAAGAAAAAAACAAAAGACTTAGCTAGGACTCGTTCAAATTGAATAACAACCATGCAACGATAACATGTGTTTCGTTTCATCGTTTACGTAATCATATTTCTTTGTTCGGTTTGAGTTGATTTTTGATTAAAATAAAAACTTAATCAATTTAGCTTGTATTTAAATTATTAGAAATTAAATTAAATATAATACATGTATATTGGTTTGGTTGTTATCAATTTGGTTCAACTTTAGAAAATCTAATGGTATTGTTCTCTTTCATATATATAAAAGGAATTTTTCATTCTATTAAAGCTTATAATCCGTTATTATTCTTTTACCGCGGTAGGTATAATTTTTTTGGATTATGAAAAAACCCGCCTTAAAATCTATAAGTTGAATGAAGTGGATAAAGATTATAGGAAATATAAATAAATAAAAATTAAAGGTCTAAGTAAATTTCATATATTTACCTAATTATTCACCGTTGTTCTTTTCTTACGGTATGGTTAAGTAATTTTAATTAAGTTGTTTAAATGGCTTTATTAAGCACAAAATCAGTTAGGATAGTAATCTAATTCATTTGGAGTCAAACATGTTTGTTGAGCGAACCTTTTCACACAACAAGTACTGTACTTGAACAAATTTTGTGAAACTCATCAGGATCTCTTTAGGTGAGTTACCATTGAATCGTAGGTCAGGAATAGTAATTCCCTAAATAAATAGGGAAGAAAATTTGTAGTTTAGCTCTATCTTGTCAATTGGATGTGTCCCGGTCAAATCGTTAACGACAGATCCCTGCAGACGTACTACTTTCAATCAAACCTTCTCTCCTTTACCTTCTTGATTGATAGATAGTGAGGCCTGGAACCGTAGACAGTCAAGTGAAATCCAATCCATGAAATAATTTGATCTATGGACAACGTCGTTGTGGTAAAGGTCGTAATGCCAGAGGAATCATTACCGCAATAAGAAAATATGATTGATCAAATTCTTATGAGTTTCGAACATATAATAATCATTTATTAAAGAGTGATTGTGGTAATTAATATCAATGGCTAATGTAAGAGAATTTGAATATTATGAGTTCGAGAGAAAGATTTTACTGTGAAATAATATATTAATTGGATTTAAATCTATGTTTATATTTATTTGGTGAATTTATGAATGAATCCATAAATTATATTTTGCATTCGGCCTCAGTAATAATTAAATAGTTGAGCTAATTATCCTCTGCACCGTGATTAATCCCTTATTTTCTCTGCTATGGGTGGATTTTGATTTGGCTGTTTGTTGGTTATGTGTCGTGATTTTAAATATGTTATATGAAAAGTTAAAATTAAAGAGTTGTTAAATTGAAATAAATTAAGAAGGAAAGAAATATTTTTGAAACAAATTAAGAAAAAGTGCAAATAAATTGAAACGGAGAAATGTTTTTCTTACCTTGTTCAGTGTAAGCCTGTAGGGAACTCTGGCCTTGTATCTCTCTAGAAACCAATTGTCTGGATTTATTATTAAATTTATAAGCAAAACTAAATTTGTAAGCAAAACTTGAAAATAAATCAAATATAATCGTTTTTATTGGCTTTTGTCAGACTTTTCACTTGAATGAATATGAATAGATAATTTCACTTTTACGTACAAAATCTTCGATTTTCGAATGCCTTGTAATCGAAACTGCAACTAGCTGGTAAAGCAGTAAAGCACTTGATTTGGTTTCGACTTTTGTCGTTTATTTATTTTTTTTACTTCTTTTTTAAAGTTCTAATATTATTTTTTCATGATATATATATCTTAAATATTCTCATTGGAGGTACGGCGCAATAATACATTAATCACCTGCTATATCCGTCAATTTTTACATCGAATCATACATCAAGTTTTAAACTAAATTCATTTTTTAAGATCTACGATATGTCGCACTTTGCAAACATGTCATGTGCCTAAATAGACTTTTTAATTTAATGACAACAAATTAACATAAATTCATTAAATTACTCAATTATTATAAGTACATTTTTACCCCTGTTTGATCATAGCGGCGCCTAACCTAAGAGAGATCTAGTCTAGTAATAGAAAATTGCGTCTAAATAATCAAAGTGTTAGGTTATAAAAGTCCAACTTAGAATCTTATAATCAGCAAGCATAAGTCAAAGAAGAAGATTTGCTGCACGGAATTTAGACTACCGTCTCCGGGATCCTCGCGATGAACAAGGCTGCATTTTAAACACGCACATCCGAGAAAAATTGGCCATGCAAACGCAATGCCTTACCTACCTGCTACTATCATATTTATCCGCACTTGATACTTACATCAAATCATAAATATATCTAAACTACAAATAGGGAAGGAAGAATTGAATCTGCTTTGTCGAAAAATTTATGAGTTTAT
This sequence comes from Solanum tuberosum, assembly GCF_000226075.1. Taxonomy (NCBI): domain Eukaryota; kingdom Viridiplantae; phylum Streptophyta; class Magnoliopsida; order Solanales; family Solanaceae; genus Solanum; species Solanum tuberosum. The sequence continues at coordinate 501,082 of NW_006238937.1, read as the reverse complement.
AGCTAGTATAAAAATATGCATTTGAATTCCATGAATATACTACAATAATAAGAGATATTTAATAGCAACTGATTTTTCTTTTAACAATATTATTTATTACCATAAAAACACATACTCATATTTATTATTTTTGATGATTCAATTATATTATTATCGCTAAATTATTACCCTTTAAATCTTGTTGTAGAGATATAATTAGATGTTAGCTAGAGCTTGCAGTGTAATGATGAAGGTGCATTTTGGCAAATTTTTCAAAACTAACTATGTTTATAATAAGAGTAAAATAAACAAATTGAATCGAAGAAATTATTGACTAGCTACAATGTGTAATAAGAGTTTACGTATGACTATTGTCTACTCATGCATTTATATTGGTTTGAAACATAAATATCGAATACTAATTAGGGAGTAATATTTTTTCCATTCATATTTAGGATATGAATATGGACAAAGTGGAAAATTTGGGTCACTCGTGATTTCCTTAACATTGACCGACGAATTGACGAGTGTAGAAATTAATCACTGTCTCCATTTATATATAGTCCAAATTTCTAACAATTCATTGTTGACTAATGTGTCCTTTTAAAGTTTATTCGACGACTAGTAAACCTAATAACCTACATTTTCCCTTAGGTATTTAATAGGTTACATTTTAGTCAATTTCCTCTGCATTCACATCAAGAATCTAACATAAGAGAGTAAGAAAAACAAAACATCTGCACGTAGAAGTCAAAAAAGTATAAGCCACCCAGCTGGCATTCATCAGCTTTATGGAGCATCTAGCTAGGACTAAATATAGATATATAGTACTCCTAGTATATGTTTTTATATAATTGCTTATATATATATGTATATAGTGTATAGAACTCAAATTTTACTTTATACTTTAGTGTAGTGTGTAGCGGCATTTGAAAAAAATTCAGAAATAGCAAAAACATAATAGACATAATAAGGCTCTACGTACAATTATAGTTTTGATAATTGCGTTTCATAGCTATAATTGTGTTTGCTATGAAGGCTGCAGATTATATATTTCTTCCCGTTTGTATATTTCTCTTGCGAATATACAAATAGGGTAAGTTTATACAAATTGTGTATTTATATATTTAAGAATTTTTTAGAACTTCGATTATATATTTCGCTTGCCAATATACAAACATGGTAATTTATTATGAATTTTTTAAATCGTATACAAATAGCTATGATAATCATATATAAAATTCTAGATTTATACAAATCAGACGAATTATACAAATCAGATTAATCAGCGAATAACAAGAATTGAGGAAACTATAGCCACAATTTATAATTTTCTTAAATGATAGCTGCATTACCTAATATAGGCTAAATGTTTGTTATTATGCATAATTCTCCAATTTTTTTGCATCAAATGTATATTTATTTTAAATTATTTATATTTATTATACATGAGTAATTTAATGTGATAAAAGTGCATGCTAATCAATTATAGTGAAAATGCTAAAACTGTGTATGCAAACATCTATTTGGATTGGTGCAACCACCGGTAAGTTTTACATCATGAATTTATGGTTAAACAACTTCAGAGTTCTTCTCTTCAATATTTACCCAAAAATTAACTTGGTCAATGGGTTGAAACATAGATCACCATATTACGGGCGGATCTAGGGATAAGGTGTTCATCCGAACCTCCCTCTTATATCTTTGAATTGAGTAGTATCAATGGATCGGAGGACCAGTGACTTATTTTATTCTATATATATATCTATAATAGTGATAATGATATTATTGAAATTTATTTGAATATAAATAACGAAATTCAGTGGTACACGGATCAATCATAGAGCCCTATTCAATAATCACTACAACAAAAACAACTTTTAGCGGTAATAAATATTGACATTAATAAAGAGTGCTAAAGTCTTACCGGAATTAGTTAAGTGTCATTAGAACCAATGTCGCTAAAGACTTTAGAGACATATACAAAGAGTGTTAATTGCCGTTAAAAATACATATTTAGCAGCAATTGCTAATGATCATTTTTGATGTAGTGAATTAGTTGTCCAGTCTCAGATTGAATATAGTCATGGTTAGAGAAGGGCAAATTACACCGACCCTACTTAGTACTTACACCTCTATATATAAATAAGAATTTTATTTATTTATATTTATTTATGTACATGTATAAATTTTAGATCTCTTAACTACAAAATTAGTGGTTGACTCAATGGTTTATGATAAATTTGAGGCGTGCACTACCAATAATAAATGCTTAGGTCTGATCAACCCAGAACACAAGTTAATTAGGTGGGTTGAAATTGGTTGACTCAAGATGAGCTTGGTAATGGTTTATAGCCAGGCCAATCTACTCATAACACTCACCAAGTCTTAATCTCTTTCTCTGTTTTCTTTTAATTTTCTTAATTAGCAAATAAATCAATAAAACTTATTTTCTTCTTCATTATAGTGCTCTATACATATAATAATAGATATAAACACCCTCAATAAACTATATAAATATTCTAAGAAGGTAATTTCTCATGGATTAAATTGGACGACATATTAATCAACCTAATGTTTAAACGAATTAAATTAATTAGGGGATCAATAAAGATGAACTAACTAATAAATATGTGAGGTCATTATTCCACCCAAACTTGAACGGGTGATTGATATAATCATTAGCTAATATATATTACTAGTCCATATCTCTAATTAATAAGTGATAATTGGAATGATACTTACAATTGAGATAGCTAACACCACTGTACAATTGCCCAAACATGAAATTTTATACACAAATTTATTATTTAGAGATAATAGTAGCATATCTGGTGTGTAATTTCATAAGTGATATATATAGAAGGTAAGTAGACCTTAACCAATAAAAACAAGTGTTATCATGAGCTTATGGGAACTTAATCCAATTCTTTTGGACTTGTAATAGTTTAGGAATTGATATCTTTTTCACTTTTTGTACATCAAACGGGCTGGATTGGGTTCCACTAATATGTTAATGCAATTCTATCTAAATTAAAGTCCAAAACCTAATATGCTACTATTTCAGTACAGGCCCTTTTGGACTCCTCTTTTTTGGGTTTTTTTACACATCATCTAGCTAGTAGTCTTGTTTAAAACATGCCAAAGTCATTAGGCATTAAGAAATAATAGCATTTCATTTGTGCTTTAACTGCCCAAAAGATACAATTATTAATTAGGCCTTATCCTTTGGCGTTTGAAGCTATCAAAGGTAAAGACGAGACTTTTTTAAAACGACGTGAGTAATATTAGACAAACAAAATTGAAGTATGATAAAATTACTTAATTTTTAACAACATACATAAGCAAATTTGACCATGTTGCTTTGAAATAAAAATCAAGGCATATCATGTACGCATGTAAGAAATAAAAGTTCATGGAAATACAATTAGCTAATTGTATATGTTATTATCACTATTAAAAATATCCTTGATCGCAGCGATAATATTAAGTTTTTCTTGGGGATACGTAATTAGCTCCTAACAGTTAACAGAATAGTGATGCATGCAGTGATCCTCTCGGATCGACAATAATGGCTCCTTTGAAGTTGTAACTGCCTTGACATCACCATTCCAAAAAATCTGCCTACTCCCTTTAATTAGAGGTCTGTTGTTTCGACTTTCGAGCTCCAGATATGAGTTGTTTTTTTAAGAAATATTTAACACAAGTTTTTCCATTTAGAATCGTGTTAGGCCTAATTCTTATTACTTTGACTGGATTATTACTAACTGCATATTTTACAATATATGCGTGGTGCCTATGCATGTACTTTTGGTATAAATTCGAATTTAATTGTATTCCGAACATCAAAATCAATCATTTAATCCCACATCAATAAAGTATATATAAACTAGATAAATATTTAACTTAAATTACATTTCACTTGTTTTTACATAGACATGCATAAGTACTACAAAAACAAGCTTAACAAGACCAACATTTTCTCAATTATATCCGTTTTGATTTATGTTTTCAGAGAAAATTCCTTTTGATATGTAGAATTAAAAAAAATAGAGAACATGGTCTGATATATCCCTCAATTTTAGAGCTAATATACCCTCGTTATGAAAGTGACTCATATATAGCCTTATTGTCATACAAATGGCTCACATATACCCTTTCCCTTTAACGGAAGTAAAAAAAATAAATTAATTTAATCTTTTAATTATTTTTTTGAAAAAATATAATCCATATGGGTATATTTGATTCTCCTCACACGTATTTTTTTAAACTTTTTTTGTTTCAACTATTAATTTAAATTTATTATTTTGATGGTCAAATTTATTTGCGTTTCACTAATTTTCTTGTAAAATTTATTATAGATGCCCCACTTTTATTTTATTTTTATAAATACAAAAACTAAATTACAATCTAGCCGCAAAAAAAATTAGTTTTAAAATTTTCCGTTAACTAAAGAATGAAATAAAAAAAAGAGATAAGTGTCAAAAAACACACCTAAACTATCCCTTTTTTTTAGTTTCATACCTAAACTATTGAGATTGTGAGTTTCATACCTAAACTATCAGTTATTAGTTTGAGAAACATATCTCAGTGGCGTGTGTAATGCACTCTCTCTTTCATTTGAAAAAAACTTAACACATGACATTCCACATGAATAAAATATTCCACCTTGACAAAAATTCCCCCCTCCCACCCACTCATTCTCCAAAAAAAATGATATTATTTTATTTTTTAAAAATACAATTCTACTCATCCTATGTAACCCTTCACTCCTAATTTATTTATTTATTTTTATATTTTTCTCATTTTGTGTTATATATGTACATATATTTTACAATTTTTTTTCTATTGTGTATCGAATATAACATAAATAAAAAATTTATTTAAAAAAAGTCTTGCGGTGGCAAGTAACAATTTTTTTTTATATATATATATATAAACGAGAATTTTT
>NW_006238937.1:479671-496040 GCF_000226075.1 Solanum tuberosum | reverse complement strand
AGTAAGAATTTTTTTTAAAAAAACTTTTATAAAAGAATTTTTTGAAAAAAAGAAACAAAAAACATTGGGATGAGGGGAGTACGCGGTGAGAGGAAGTGATGGAGTGGGGTAAGAAAAGTATTTTACATATTATTTTATAAAAAAAAATATTACTGTATTTTTTTGGGATAGTAATTTAATCTTTAATTTTAACTAATACTAATAATTTATTTATTTTTTGTCAAGGTGAAATGTTTTGTCCATATAGAGTGTGATGTGATAATTTTTTAAAATAAAAGAGAGAGTGTATTACACACACCATGATAAGAGTGACATAAAAGAGAAAGGTGTGTTTCTCAAACTAATAACTGATAGTTTATGTATGAAACTCACATTCTCAATAGTTAAGGTATGAAACTCACACTCTCAATAGTTAAGGTATGAAATTTAAAAAAAAATAATTTAGTTTAGGTGTGTTTTGACAATTTTCTCAAAAAAAAGATAAGAAACTCGAATAATGATAATCAAAGAAGTAAAAAATAATTTTTGTATGAAAAAATTAAAATATACCTTAAACTTTGTTAGAAGGATCATATATATACCTCTACATGAATTTTTCTTTAATTTAAAATAAACAAATAATAATTAAAACTATTCCATTTTTTTCACTTCCGTTAGATAAAGGATATATTCTATGTGAGCTTCTTCTGTAACGATAAAGATATATGTGAGTCGTAATAACGATAGAACATATATAAATCACTTTTATAACAAAAGGTATATGAACTCATTTTGGATCCGGACTCTATAAAACATAACGATCAGGTCCAATCATGTTTGGTGAAGCCTTGAAGAAATTTCTGGAGGGTCCAACATTGAAGGCGCTTTTATTTTGTTTCACGAAATTCAAATAAAGGCGAAAGCATCGTATTGGCAGGGAGAATCAAGCCGCCTTAAGATTCGGTGCGAATATCTTTACAATATTCAAAAGGATCATAGTGCCGGCGGTACACACATCTGTAAATCACCGCCCAGCTACTTCCCAAGGAAGATATTTAGTAACATGACTTGCAGAAATCAATAACTTAGCCTTGCAGAAAAATTGGTCAGAAATTAGCAAGAAAATTTAAAAAATTACTATAATTTTTTTTCTCATTATTTAATTAAAAAGGTATTAAAATTAAAATGATAAAAATATTCAAAAAAGGTAAAATACCATTCTGGCCAAATTCTGACCAAAAGGATTTTTCCAATTTTAAATTAGCATACTTATTAACAAAAATAATACTTACTTAATTAATATAAAGAGTTTATTATTTTACACTTATTAATTAATAGGGTTAAAACATATTTACTCACTACTTTTTTTAAAACAGTAATTCAATATTATTAAATTGAGGATATAATAAAGAAAAAAATATATTTTTTCTTAATTTATCAAATGACAAGTAAAAAAAGAAATTAAATTACTAAATATATGACAAGTATATAGAGACGGAAAGAGTAATAAATTTATCGGAGAGTCGTAAGTGCGCCATCCTACATTTTTAATCAAAGTTTTAAATTTAACTTTTGAATCTCAAGTAGTGTGTGAAATTAGCAATATGGCTAATGGTGTTTAAAAAATTAATATATACCTGTAAAAGTATTCATTTGATGTATAATTTCAAAAATAAAAAAGATTAATCTACACAAAATATAATTTTTCAATAAATGATATTCAAGTAATCACTTTTGAATTTATATATAGCTACATCACTAATCTTATAAGTCATGAAGTCACACAATTAAATTTAATCAATCTCAATACAAATAGATATCTATACGTACACCAAAACTAAAAAAAGAAGTAAAAGTCCAGCCGAAATATGGAGAGTGGGTGATGGCACCGTTAGTTTAGTTGTAGTTGGGGTCTCACATTTCAAGGCATCTGTTAGAGTTCCAACGTGAGCTTCTCTGACCAGCTGACACAAAGTCACCAACCCATAACTCAAGGAACTTGGTCGCGATAACTACCTCTATACATTGATTTTTCTTCACCACTCCTCTTTTTTTCTTTCTATGCCTATCCATTTGAATAGAAAAATTATTTTCGTCACAAAATTTAGCCAGATCGTTAAAATAACATATTTCACATTATATTATTTTATCTTTTTAAATATTTTTATTTTTTTAATTTTAATATCTTTTAATTAAAAAATAAAAAAAGATTAATTTATTTTAAAATAAAAAATATATTATAGACTTTTCAAATTTATGATTAAATTCTAGCTAAATTTTCTGGTCATTTAGCATTATCCGATTTGAATTTTATAGTCTAAAAGAAATTCATCACAGAGAAAGGAATTTTTTGACTTACATACATATTAAGAAAAGGGTAAAAAATATTCTTAAAATATGTGAAAGGAACAAAAATGCTCTTTGTTTATTGTTTGGCTCAAATTAAATGTCTTTATCATCAATATTTTGGTTCAAAAATATCCTTAAATTATGCGAAAGGAACAAAAATGTCATTCGTTTGTAGTTTGGTCCAAAAATGCCCTTATAGTTATAAAATGGATTCAAAAATGTCCTTTTTCGAATAAATATTTTTTTTTTCCTTTTTTAAACGCATCTTCTTCCTAATTAAACTATTACTATTAAAGAACACTATTTTTATTTTCTTTCTTCTAAAATCACTTTAACAAAAAAAATGTAGGAAATATTTTTTTCTTCTTCTTAATCTCATTTTATCAATTAAAATAAAACTTCATGTACACTTTCGACAGATAATATATGTCATAAATAGGAATGACAAAATGGGTAATTTATATGGACACCCAACTCATTTAAAAATGGGTAAAAAACAAGTCATACTCATATTACCCATTTAAAAATGGGTACTTAAATGGGTAAAAATTGATAAAAGAGATTCATTTATAAAAGAAATAAAAGTGATGGTAATATTTTTTTAAGGTGTAGGAGGTCGGGGTAGGAATGGGTGGGATAAGGGAAAAAATCTTCTTTTTTTTTTTTGAAAAACAAAATCTTTTTAGAAAGTGGCTGGCTGGGTGGGGCTGAAGAGGAGGGGGGGATATGCTGGCGGTGGTGATCAAAGTAGTAAAAAATAAATTTAATTTTTTAGGCGTTGGGGTTGGCGGGTGGGTGGGTAGTGATGGTGGTGGGTGATCAAAATAGTAAAAAATAAATTTAATTTCTTAAAAAAACAAATAAAATAAATAAATTTAATTTTTTAGGCGTTGGGGTTGGTGGGTGGGTGTGGGAGTTGGAGTAGTAAAATAATAATAATTTTTGAGGAGTTAGGGATGGGGTGGGTAGGTTAAATTAAAAAAGTTCTAAGTATTTTTTTTGTGGGAGTGGGGTGGGGTGGGGGTGAGACTTAAAGAGATTTTTTTGCTTTTGAAGCTTTTAACACGATCCCTATAATAATATAGCAACTTTCACATATAGCAAACATAAAAATCATATTTGTAAGTTATAACTATAGTTTGCATAATTGCGCTCCATAGCAAATTTTATGTTTGCTATGGAGCTTTTGATTTGTATAATTCGCTAGATATATCAAATTTTATACAAATTGTTCAGTTTTGTATAAATTCATTTATACATTGTAATTTGAATAATAAGATCTATATTTGTATAATTATAAGTGTATAAGATGAAAATATATGTATTTGTATTTGTATATACACTTTTCTCTTGCTTTATACAAACACAAACGCATTTTATACCGAAATGTATAAAATGACTAATTGTATACCGAAAATGGATGATTGGATATCGAATCAGATGGCAAAAAAATGGGATATTTGCTGCGAATTACAAATAAAATAAACTATGGCCATAACATTTAATTTGAATTAATAGTTTGCTATTTCATACAATTTTCCCATAATAATATGTAAATTTGGATAACCATATTGCCCATTGGGTAACTCGTTTTTACCAATTTAAAATATGAGTTGAGTAGAGTATTTTACCCATTTATTTAACTCGTTTTCGATCGACTCATATTCAACTCGACCCGCTCGTTTGCCACTGCTAGTCATATATATAAGATCATAATATATCCGTCATTAATTTATACTTATATAGCAATAAAAAATAATGATAACAAAATAAGAATTTTTTTTTTTTTTCTGAATTGAAGTAAGATAAACATTTGCTAATTTAAAAAAACCTTATTAGAAAAAGAATGTTTTAAAAAGAAATTAATAATATATTTATTTGGAAAATGAGCATTTTTGACCCATTACATAACAATAAAGGCTTTTTTTAGACCAAAGTATTGACGGCAAGAGTATTTTTGGACCAAACTACAAACGGATAACATTTTTGTTCCTTTCGCAGAATCTAAGGGCATTTTTGAACCAAAGTATTGACAGTGGACATTTTTTAGCCAAACTATAAACATAGGGCACCCTTTTCTCGTAAGAAAATAATAATTGATATAATAAGTTAATCATTTTACTTCTATTAATTGATAAATGACACAATCCAAAATCAATTTACTAATTAAAGAAGTTCTACCTTTTTTAAAAACATTAACTTTTTAAATAAATTGAGAATATGGTAAAATTCTTTTTTCTTTTTTAGTTTGTCAAAAATAACAAATAAAAAGTAAATGAGCAAATAAAAAGAGCCAGAGGAAGTATTATATTACGTAAACAACTTTTTTTTGTTTTTTTATTTTTAGTTTAAGCGACATACTCCATTGTTTCTGCAAACTTAAATATTTTACATATCGCCAAGTTAGGCGGTTTGGCGGACTGGTCTAATTCTTACATATGCAAAGACTAAAATTTTTATTTACAAAGATGAATTCTGACTATGAATCTTTTTTTGCATGTCACTGAGTTCGGTGGATTAGCGGTTTGGTCTTACAGAATCAGTTAGCTTTCCCACAGCCCATGAGACTCTGCTCCCCCATTCCTGGCGTTTTGGTCCCAATGTAAACAGCACATTAAATTCTTTTACTTTTTGTTTTTCGTTATCCCAAAATAAATTTACAAAAAAAAAAATAATAATATCCAAATCTTCCATCTATATAAACCCAAGTGGTTTGCCTTATCCCTTAAGCCTCTTTTCATTCAACACTATACTTCTCCCTACAAGTGTTAAGTTTTCTTTTGCACTTTGTCAGCCATGGCTAAAACCGTAATAACAACTCTTCTCTTAGCCCTGTTTTGGTCTTTATCCTATGCAATTGACATGTCTATCATAGATTACAAAAATAAGGAGGGAATTATATACGAAAAGTGGCTGGCAGAGCATGGGAAAGTATATAATGCCTTAGGAGAGAATGAGAAAAGATTTGAGATTTTTAAAGATAATTTGAGGTTCATCGAGGAATATAACAACTCCGAAAATCGCACGTATAAGGTTGGGTTGAACCAATTTGCTGATCTCACGAACGTGGAGTACCGGGCCATGTATTTGGGCACACGAAGTGACGCTAGGCGTCGCCTTGTGAAGTCCAAAAACACAAGCCAGCGTTATGCTTCGCGGCCCAATGAGTTGCTACCTCAGTCCGTCGATTGGAGGAAGAGAGGCGCTGTTGCTCCTATTAAGAATCAAGGGAGTTGTGGTACGTCTTCTATTTCGTTTTTATAACAAAATTTACTATTTGTGTGATTATAAATCATTTTAATTAGGAATGAAATGAACATGATCTGTTTGTTTGGCCCACTGGACTCTTACATGGCAATGTTTTCCTAATTTATTTGGGCTTTTACAGGAAGTTGCTGGGCTTTTTCAACAGTAGCAGCAGTAGAAGGCATAAACCAAATCATAACAGGGGAAATGATCACACTATCCGAGCAAGAACTTGTAGATTGTGACAGAGCTCAAAACGTTGGTTGTAATGGTGGCCTAATGGACTATGCCTTCGAGTTCATCATCTCCAACGGTGGCATGGACACTGAAAATCACTACCCATATAGCGGCGTTGATGGTAGATGTGATCCTATTCGGGTTAGTCCATACTAAATTTTATATTCCTATAAATATATGACTACTTAGGCAAAAATTCTAATTGATTAAAGTTGTAATGAATGTTACAGAAAAATTCTAAGGTTGTTAGTATTGATGATTATGAAGACGTGCCTAGAAATGAAAAAGCACTTCAAAAAGCTGTCGCACATCAACCTGTTAGCGTAGCCATCGAAGCTTCTGGCAGGGCCTTCCAACTCTACACCTCGGTAATTCGAACCTCAAACCTTTTATGTATGTACATGTATTCTGAATTTACTGACTTTAAATTTTTGATCAGGGCGTGTTTACGGGGGAATGTGGAGAGAAAGTAGACCATGGTGTTGTGGTGGTTGGGTACGGAAGTGAAGATGGAAAGGATTATTGGTTAGTGAGGAACTCATGGGGCACAAAGTGGGGAGAAAGTGGTTATGTTAAAATGGAGCGTAATGTGAAGAATGGTCATTTGGGCAAGTGTGGAATTATGACGGAGGCTTCATATCCTATTAAGGAGGCCATAAATAAACGTATTATTACTACTTCAAAAGAAGAAAAGATTAGCAGTATCTGAAGAAAAATTTATCTCTCTCAGTTGCATTGCGTTATTTCATGGCTTTATGTGTTATTTTAGGATATGCTTGTTTTAGTTGATCATTTAATTAATATTGTGTAAATAGTTGGGTATTTGTTGTTGCAATGAATTTCTCTGTTTGTGTTTTGATTAATGAAAAGTACTATCTTTGGTTTTTAGTGTTTTGATAAAAGAGAGATTTGCTAGTCATTTTCTTGATCTAGCATGTTATCAAATAATGTTTTTATGTCTTCTTTTTATGCATATAATATTATCCTTTTTTATAGATCAAATACAAAAACAGGTTTTTAAATTAAGGCTTGATCTGATTTAACACTTCGATGTCATTCAAAATGTGTGTATTTAATCTCTCATGACTAACAAGATGAAAAGATATCCAACGTGAATTACACACTATAATGTGGCAAAAATCAAAATTAACAAATGAAAAGAAAGCTATATGACATCTTCTTCTTTGAACATTAATTCTTTTTAATATCGTCGATTAATATATTTAACGCTTTTTGAAAAATTATTTTTCTCTGTTTCATTTCAAATCATATCAATCCGTTATCAATTAATGTTCAACTTATCATTATTCACTCTTAAAATCACCATTCTTCATCTATCTGTTAATCACATTAATTTTTCTTAATCAAAATTATAAGGAATTACTAGCGATTATAATACCACCATTTTGAAATTATTATGAGGTTGTGTAATCTCGTCTAATAGGTTCTTTAGATATTTAAATATAAAGACAAATTGCTGCTCATTCAAGGGTCATTCAAGTGGCAGAGCTAGATTTTTAAAATTGTGGGTGCTCTCTTAACTTAATAAAAAAAATGTGTTAAAAGTCAGATTCGAATGTGTTAGGAATACTAAAACAACCTTAAGCACCCATCACGAGTAATTGAATCAATCAAACCATTTATTCATTGGATACTTTATGTTAATTTTATATAAATGTTTCTTAATTTCTACATAGATATATATAGTATGATACAAGATTAATGGGTGTTCGAGCACTGAAGGTGTCTATGTGGGTCCGCCCCTATTTTGGAAGGCGTTTGGACATGGTATAAAAACATGATTTGAATAAGTGTTTGAACATGAAATTTGAAATCATAATATAACAAATTTCAGATTTTTCAAAAGAGTCATAAGTTTATATTTTGTAAAAAATATCACTATGTCCAGAGTAAAGAGAATCTTTATACCATATGAAAAAAATTATATTAAAGAATAAGTAGTTACAATTGTTGTTGTTGATTAGTGATACTTTCTAAAATTATTCGTATTTGAAAGTTTGTAGTCATAAACATTTATTAATGTGCTTTAACCATATTTCATTGTGAAATTTAAAATTAAAATAAAAAATTTACTTTCAAAGTGAAAAATGACCATGAATTTAAATTGGAGTTGTTTTTATTTTATTTTATGTAGGAGCTCCCCATTTTTCGCTATTATCATGACTCGAGCTCACAATCTCAAGGTTGGAAGGAAGGGGTGCTTTCATCCTAACAACTCCCTCGGGTTAACTTTCAGTTGTATTTTATAATTTTATGGCCAAATGTATCCATGTAATTTCATAAAATATATGTGCTTTATCAATGCAATACAATAGAATATTTCAATTAATGAACAATAATTTATTCATTCGATAAAATTATATTTATAATTTTTTTTAAAAAAATTGATAGTTTTCGCTAGGGGTGTTCACGGGTCGGTTTGGATCGGTTATTGGTCAAAATCAAAACCAAACCAACTTAATCGGTTTTAAAATTATCAAAATCAAACCAAATCAAATATAATATACATTTATCGGTTTGGTAGTTATCGGTTTCGGTTTGGTTTGGTTCGGTTATTCGGTTATTAACCATACACAAAAATAAAAGAAACATTTGATTCAAAATGTGAAAAAAAGTGACAAGAATCCATTCAAAACAAAAATAGTTAGAATGACTTAAATTACCGAACTTTCGATCATTGAATTTACTATCAATAAAGCTTTAAAATTCACTATATTGGCCTAGAAGGAAGAGACAATAACATTTTCAGTCCCTCAAAGATTGTCATAAACACTCATATACATGAAATTAATAAGATAAATGTTTTCACCTTTGGGTATTCTTGCTTTCAATAAGTAAAGTATAAATAAATTTTAATGAAAACATATATAAGATCTTTAAAATTGTTTATAAAAACAATATATTAAGTATGTATATTAATAAAATATATGTATATAATTCATCGGTTCGGTTATTTCTTCGGTTTTTTCGAATAAAATCATAACCAAATCAAATACTACCGGTTTTTAAAAATCTAAAACCAAACGAAATCCAAATAAAATCGTTTTATTTTATCAATTTGGTTTGGTTTTTCGATTTGGATCAATTTTTATCCAAACTGTGAACACCCCTGGTTTTCGCAACGCATTGCCTCACGAAAATACTAAATATACGTGGGTCACTTTTTAACTTTTCTTATAAATTAGGCACTTCCGCTTAATTCCTTTCTTCAGAAAACGTAAGGTGCTCTCCGTAGAGGTTTAAGGTCATAAAGCATACAAGAATTCTAATGAAAAAGAGTCATACGACGGTCCTAAATTGTTAAGGAAGTACTACTTTTCATTCAAGAATTCTTAAAACTTATCAAGTTGGAATTTGATTTCAAATAGGTAATTTCTCACCCTCGACTATAATTACATAATACGTATTGTAAAGTGGAAATCACTGTTTAATTTGAATTTTTGCATTAGTTCTTTGGTTTGACGAATCAGGTTCTTGAAAGAGGAAAAAGATGAATGGTAAATTGTTAGAAAAGTATTAGTTTTCATTCAAGAATTGTAAAAATTCATCAAGAACTCAAGTTGGAATTTGATTCCAAATAGGTAATGTTCTACCTACACTTGACACATTTGACATAGTTACAGAATACGTATTTGGGATGTATTGTGAAGTGGAAATCACTGTTTGAATTGAATTTTTGAGTTAGTTCTAGTTTGATGAATTAGGTTTCTTGAAAAAGGAAACAGATGAATAGTAAATTGTTAGGAATGTTCCAGTTTTTATTCAAGAACGGTAAAAATTCATCAAGAACTCAAGTTTGGAATTTGATTTCAAATAGGAAATTTATCTACCGACTATATATACAGAATATGTATTTGGGATGTATTGTAAAGTAGAAATCACTGTTTGATTTGAATTTTTGTGTTAGTTCTTGAAATGGGTTTGATGAATTAGGGTTCTTGAAAGAGGAAACAGATGAATAGTAAATTGTTATAGAAGTTCCAGTTTTCATTCAAGAATGGTAAGAATTCATCAAGAACTCAAGTTTGGAATTTGATTTCAAATAGGTAATTTCTCTACCTATACTGTGATATAATTATAGAAGACTTATTTGGGATGTATTACAAAGTAGAAATCACTATTTGATTTGAATTTTTGTGTTAGTTCTTGAAATGGGTTTGATGAATTAGGGTTCTTGAGAGAGGAAAAAGATGAATAGTAAATTGTTCGAGAAAGTACTAGTTTTCATTCAAGAATTGTGAAAATTCATCAAAAACTCAAGTTGGAATTTGATTTCAATAGGTAATTTCTCTACATATACTGTAATATGATTATAGAAGACATATTTGGGATGTATTAGTGAAGTGGAAATCACTACTTTGATTTGAATTTTTTCATTAGTCTTTGAAATGAATTGGGGTTCTTGAAAGAGGAAAAAGATGAAAGAAAATTGTTGATAAAAGTGGAATTCTTTTGGGTATCCTACTGACAGAGGGTATATTCAATATTGAGTTAAGGTAAGTTGGAAAAATAGAGAATTTACTCTAAACAATTGTTGAGGAATTTGATAAGTTTTGAGGATATGTGAAGAATACTAGAAGGATCCGTTAGATGAACCTACGGGTTATTGATGAACATATGTATTGTTTTGTAGTTGATTGTGTTGGATTGATTGGTTGCAATTGGATGGTGGAAGCTAATGGGTTGGTTATGTAAAGACTACACCCATATGAGTTGGTTGGGCTTCAGGACACTACCCTTAGCTAGAAAAGAACCTAAGGTATGTCGTATGTGAAGCTAAAACTTCCTTCGCCATTAAGGCACCACCCTATGTCACATATTTCTTTTGTACATGCCAAGCTTATGTGAGATATAGAAGTAAGATCTTCATTTTCTTTACCCTTCAGGGTGGCCCAGTGGTTTGAGCTTGGGACTTCCATGTTGGAGGTCTCAAGTTCGAAACTCCTTGCCAGCGAAAGCAAGGGGTTTGCCTTCTGGGTCGAGCTCGTCGCACCAGGCTTGCCTAGTGCGGTTTACCTCTCCTATGTGGTTTGCGAGCTATTGCATAGGAGCGGGGTTTTACCCTGTGCGCACCCAAAGGGTAGCGGCTGCGGGTTTCCCTTGTCATCAAAAAAAAGATCTTCATTTTCTTTACGTTACATTCCATTGTCTAACTGTCAAAGCTTATAATTAGTCATATTACACCTTTAAAGTCGAGTTTTTTCATAACATTTCGTATGACCATATGTGTCTTTAGTTGAAGTTCTTAGAAGTCACATGGTATATATGCCACTTATTATAAAAAAAACAAATGGCCATAGTATAGTATAGATTTAAGGCATTATGTGATAGAAGCTACCCTTAACAATGGGAGGATAGTCATAAGTTTTACTTGACACACCTGCACCATAGGGTTGTTTATGAACTATGAGTTGCTTCGTAAGATTGAATAAAGTTGAGAGGTTTGATAGCTTTCACAAATTGTTGGGTTTTATGAGAAAAATACAACTTAAGAAATTCAAATTGCATGTCTTAACAAAATATTAACTTCAAAAGAACTTAATTTCAAATCACGGAAATTATGTCCAAACGTGCCCTAAAAATCCCAAAAGCTGCCTCAAATGTTTTCAATGTCCTTTTTCTTTATCAAACCTTGTTGATGTTTACTGCAGATGAATGAGATGCTTAGAAGGATTTGTCGGCGCAACTTCTGCACTTGTTCTCCTCGACCGTGGCTCTTTGTTGGGTTGGGCAATCCTGGGGATAAATACAGGGGAACGAGACATAATGTAACCTCTATTTCTGGACTAACATTACTTTCTCAGAAAGACTGCATAAAACCTGATCTATTTTGGGTTCCATCTTACTCGAGTGTTCTTCATTAAGAGCTTTATCTTTTGTTTCCGCTATAGGTTGGTTTTGAAATGCTTGATGCATTCGCAAATTCACAAGGGATTCATATGGAGACAGTACATTGTAAAGCTATGTTTGGAAAAGGTTTCTTTAGTTAAACCTTGATTTCTGTTTTTTAAGTGTTCGAAGTACATCTTCATATAAACTTGTTAATATATACCAATTCTCAGGTTTTGTCAATGGCATTCCAGTTCTCCTTGCAAAGCCACTAACTTACATGAATTTGAGTGGTGAATCTGTAAGCAATTAAATACGTCTTACTTGTATCATAAATCTTTTCTTTTTTCTGCTTATGATTGGTGCTGCTTGGATTCTATCTCAAAGATGTGTCTGAATGATAGCTGGTATTCTAAGTGTATTCTGTCGCATAGTGAATGTGGGTTTACTTGTAAATTTTTCATTTCGCTTGATAGGGATCTAGCTGATCTTGTTTATAATTAGTTTAGAGTAAACCCCTCTTTGAATTAGTGGTTATATTGACTGTTATATTCATCCAGGCTCCAGCCATGTATAGTGTTTTCTTGTGTGGGTGGAATGATGCATGGTGAAGTTGTAGATCTCTAGAATAGTTTTTACTGCTGGAAACTTCCAGTGCCAACTTTTTGTCTGTGAGAAGTAAGACGCTAATCCTGATGTTTTCAATTCTTAGCTCATATTTCTCTCTGTTAACCTTGAATAGTTTTGGACTAGTTTTCTCTGTTAGTTTCAAGAACAGTTACAACATGTTGAAGTTTGTTGTTACTGGATACAGTCAGCCTTTGACCATCGAACGTGGAATGCAAGTCCAACATTGACATAATTGGTAGGGTTGTTTTGTCAAAAGTTAACAAGAAACGCTGAATGGGGCAAGTCAGATTAGTAGCTTTGTCTCGTGATTAATTAACCAAACTCTTGCCAAAAATGATTCTAACCTGATAAAAATGTTGTTCAGTTGTTCTCTGAATTGTTATATTTTGTAAGTTTCTTTGAAAAATTGAGATAAGACAATCTTCTTTGCTTTGATTCTTGTAATTTATCACTGAAACAATCTTAAAGAAGTTACCAAGCTATTTGTCTATGTAGTTAGGTAGTGAATTGCAGATCACTTTTATTCCATGAACTAAGCAACCCAGATAGCAGCCTTGTGCTGCCAGTAACAAAAACAAACCCAGTGAAATTCCACAAGTGGAGAGTGGAGGTAGAGAGGCTTCCAGAAAGTAGTGGTAATTCATATGCAAAATGCATTTAAGTGGAAAAATGATGTGACTCATGGACCTTAGCACACATTGGATTAGCTTTTCATATGGACTTAGGGGAGCATGTTTTTGAATGGCAATATTTATCACATTTGTCTGACAATTGACTGTTTTTGTCATGACTGGCCTGTTCACAAGTTAAATGCAAATGCAAGCCTGGTCCCATTGTTTTTTCCCAGATTTAGTTCCCTTACAATCAGGTTAAGGGCATGGCCCAGCTGTTGCTTCCCCTAGTTTGCAAGGCAGGTTTATACTTAATAGACTCTCATCAGACAATTAAGTTCCTCTGCTTAAATAAGTGAACTTCTATGAATAGAAAATAGCACATTAGCTAGCTCAATTTATGTCATTCAAACTCCATTTTACATGTGTAAATAAAAGATAAAATTCTTGTGACTCCCAGTAGATTTCTACTTGTTGGATGTTGATGTTTTCTGATGTTCTTCGGTTATCAAAAAAATGTTTTCTGATGTTCTTAATGGGGAATGGAGATATATCGTGCTTTTCATTGATTCTTAGCGTTATCAAGGTGATCAATACTTCTGATGCCCTCTCATTTTTCTATTTCCCTAGATTGGCCCACTTGCAGCATATTACAAGCTCCCTCTCAATCGTGTGGTCGTGGTACGATATACTAGTTGTTCATATTTTTTAAGATCTAATTGGACATATTGATTATGTTTTGTTAATACTTTTCAACAATTGTCTTTTTCTCCAGTTTCATGATGACATGGATTTACCATGTGGAGTTCTTCGTCTTTACCCCAAGGGAGGTCATAACAGACATAACGGGTATGAATGGAATTCTTCTTTATATAAATCTACTTTAAAAAACCCCTTTAATTCAGTACCATGAAACCATCCTCCATCTGTTCATTTTTCCAGTGAATTGTCTATATAGGTTCATCGCTGGAATTTTAATGACCTTAATAATGAAAATTGCTGGCTATGTCAAAATACCTAAAATAAAACATATCACTTATTCTTACCTCAATATAATAAGCATAATATTTTGTTAGAATGGCCACAACATGCGTCCGGACCTCTTTTTGAGTTGTGCATAGAATTTCTCTACCTCTGGAAATCTGTCTTGTTTGCTATGTCAAGTTTTTCATGTTTTTGCTAGTAATTCAGTACCAGAAGAGCTCTGTGTCTTTTCATGTGTGGTGCAGTTTCAGTTGCTGTTAAACTGTATATGATCCGGTTCTCTTTTTTACAGGTTGAAGAGTGTGATTTATCATTTTCGTGGGAATGGAGAGTTTCCTCGGTTAAGAATAGGTTTGTCGAAAGTCTGAAATACCTAAATGTTCTCTTTTTGGCGTTTTGAGTTTCAGTATGGAAAATTGAACATAGTTCTCTAACCAGGTATTGGAAGACCTCCTGGTCAGATGGATCCCAAAGCATTCATGCTTCAAAAGTTTAATGTAACTGCAAGAGAACGAGTAAGTTTATAACTCATTGAGTTCTTACATAAAATTGACTCCCTAATGTTCCTTTTCTTGTTTCTGTTCTACAAGCTTTTCTTGAATATCTTTTTGGTAATGTTATTAAAAATTTACTCAAATATCAGTACCAAGAAGGTAATGCAAAAGTTGTAAAAAAAGGTATCAAGAAAATGGACTTTTCAGGTTACACACATAAAGATTCTTGCAAGTTCACAAAAACCAACATATCAGCAACAAAAAACCTCTATCCAAAAAAAGTAAATTGTAAAAACGTTTAAAATTTACAACAGCTATCATTTCCTTCTTCCCAACAAATCATCTTCTATTTCTAACTAGCCAAATTGACCATGCAATACATAACAGAATGTCTCCCGAATCTTCTTCAAGCTCTTGTTGATGCTCTTTGTCTATCAAATTCTATAGTTTAGTGGCATTACCCAGTGAACTCCATAATTATTCAGAAATGAGGACCATAACTAGAATGCAAACAGATGCATATACATGTAATTAGAGGTGACAAAACTAGCCCAAGCCCATTTAACCTGCGCAACCCGCTCAGTATTTTAATAGGTTGGGCAATTACTGATTTTTCTGATGGGCTGATTTAGACAACCCGTTTTAACCCGTAAACTAACTCAGCCCAAATGCAACCCGCGACGTCTCCCATAGCTTAAACCGTGAAACACAAACTACAGTTCCGATGATTATAATAATATTAACCTCATCACATGAATCAGGGGTACTGTGACAACATTGCTGATTGTATATATCATTTTCTGCTCTATCTTTCTTTGTCTCTGAGGTATGCAATTATATGTTTATTGATAACTCTAAAAAAGAAAGAACAAAAGTTGGATTAGGCTTGGGTTATACAACCCATTGTTTAGCCCATCATGATCCGCTCATTTTTGCCTTAGTTAACTGTGGGCAGTTTATTGATTCAAGCTATCTTGACCCGCCCAAATTCAGCCCAAACCGCCCATCTGCCACCCTATATGAAATGCATACGCGTGAAGCTTGTCAACAAAACTTATTATTGATTAGATATAACAGAGAAGTCCATAGAGAATCTTTTTTTTAATGAAAACGACCTTGGAGAATCTATTGAACAAACAGTTGTATTTCTCCAATTTAGAAGAACACTCTTCCTCTGAATTTGGAAATTTTGAGACACATCGTTTATTTGGATTCTCCGGCTCTCCTTCCAATAATTCCACCATCAATTTGGATAAATATGTCTTCCTTTTATCTATTTAGTTGTTGCAAAAAGAAAATTTTGTTAGACATGTTGTAACATGTCATAGACATATTCCCTAGAGTGAAATGTATATCGATATCATATGGAAATCCAACATCGTTTTAAAAGTACCCATGCTCCAGACATTGAAGCCCCGTTAGAATCGGGGAGATCTTTGCTTGATAAAACTAATATATTTGAAAATTGAAAGAATTCCAAATGTATCTGTTTGTAGCTCTAAATCCACTTTGAGTTGAAGATTTATACATTTTACTTGCAGATTGATGCTGCATTACTGGAAGGAGCACATGCCTTGGAGCAAGTCTTATCCAAAGGCTTCTCCGAAAGTTCTAATTGCTTCAATACAACGCAGAAGTACAAGCACATACGATTGCAGACATTGCCAACGTGACGTCATGCATAAAGGTTTCTAGATCTTGTTGTTGCTGTGTCTTCTTTAGTTTCTGTTGATTGCTTAAATAGAAATAATAAGAGTCTCTTCTGTGACCATTCTTTTTTTTTTTCTTTTTTTTTGATAACAAGGGAAACCCGCAGCCGCTACCCTTTGGGTGCGCACAGGGTAAAACCCCCGCTCCTATGCAATAGCTCGCAAACCACATAGGAGAGGTAAACCGCACTAGGCAAGCCTGGTGCGACGAGCTCAACCCAGAAGGCAAACCCCTTGCTTTCGCTGGCAAGGGGTTTCGAACTTGAGACCTCCAACATGG
>NW_006238937.1:465848-479006 GCF_000226075.1 Solanum tuberosum | reverse complement strand
TTTTTTTGATGACAAGGGAAACCCGCAGCCGCTACCCTTTGGGTGCGCACAGGGTAAAACCCCCGCTCCTATGCAATAGCTCGCAAACCACATAGGAGAGGTAAACCGCACTAGGCAAGCCTGGTGCGACGAGCTCAACCCAGAAGGCAAACCCCTTGCTTTCGCTGGCAAGGGGTTTCGAACTTGAGACCTCCAACATGGAAGTCCCAAGCTCAAACCACTGGGCCACCCCGAAGGGTCTTCTGTGACCATTCTTATTAGCTAAACATAAGTGAATGAACATTTCATGACCCCCTCCCGTCTATCTATATAATACGACTTTAGAGGATGCTTTTGATACTCTTAAATTATTTCATGCCTGCAGATATATCCTTAAAAAACAGGCAATTATCTTTATTGTTTAAGCTTTCACGTTGCTTTTGCTCCTTTGGAATTACTTGTACTTGGACAAAAGAAACAAGTAAACCTAGCTGCTCAGTACTCTTAAGATCAATCCATGATAAAGTGACATAAGGAATATTTAGAACTACATATCTCTAGTTGGTGTGATGTGATTTTGACGCCACTCAAAAAATAAATAAAAAAAATAGCAATTAGCATCACTTCCTTTGCTAGTGATTTCCTTTCTACTAGTTTTAGTTTTCATGTACAAGCTCTGTTAGTTGTAAGCTACTAAAACTTAATTAGCTCACTTGTGGGTGTTGAATTGGTGTGCAACTGGACGTTCCATTGTCATCAATGCATCCTTTTACTCGAAATAACCAGCCTTTCCTCTTTACTACTCACTATTAAACTACATGTTATCTGCTGTTAAGAAGGGTGGATGTTGTGCAGGTTGAGCTAGGATCTAAATTTCTCGGAATGCAGCTATGTGAACTGCAGAAAAATTGCAGGACTGTTGAGAATTTCAGTTTCCTGTACAAATATTGTATAGCACTCCGCATTCGACGGCTGTAAGTTGGTGAAAAGAAGAATTCCAGGAACCAAACTGGGGCTAAATGGGGGATGGAAGTATAAATTTTGCGTAAGAACTCTTTCCATAATTGTACATTGGCTGTGAACATGGTAAGGTTAACTTTATCATCACTTGACAACTCAAAAATTACAGGACTATTGACATGTAATAATTCATGTTATTTAGTTGATTATTTAATATTGAAAATATTTTCTATTTTAGGGGTTTATATGTTGCAATGCATTTCTGTTTGTGTTTTGTTTAATGAAGATAACCTTTATTTTGTGTGTTTGACAAATTCAGAACGTGAACGAATATGGGATTATTTAAGACAGATTTGTCAAACTTCAAATAATAAACTTATTTTAAAACTTCATCTAGCCAACCCCCACCGCTGGCCCCACACAGATGTAACCAAAACTTCAATAATTTATTGAAGTCTCCTTGATTTTATTCGTTGACAAAATAGAACATGAACGAATATGGACAATTATAAAAGAAAAGATTGTTTTAACATTTTCTCTTGAGCTGACCGAATATTATATGCATGCCTTCTTTTAAATTAAGAAAGAAAAAAAGATTTATCCGTTGTTAACGTAAAAGATACTGTACATTTTAGTGTGATTAACTTATGAAGTTAAACCTGTTGTAACAATGACTTGAGTTATTGATCATTGAAAATCTTCGCGAAACGAATAATTTCCTGAATTGGTTCCACAACCTAATTACTTTTCAAAAGATGCAGAAAATTCTCCGTGAAATTATAAACCTGTAAGCTGCCCCTCGGTGGAAAAAACTCTTTTTCTTTTTATTAATATACATAATTGTTTATTTATCGGCAATTAAATTGAAATAATTAACCAATGACCCAATCAGTAGCCTGCCTTTAATAGTGAACTAGACCCAATGGTGTTTCCCATGGGTCATATGTGTGAACTGTCAACAGCTGGTTTTGGCAAATATTATCAGCCACTTCATTTGTTTAATTGCTGTATGTTTCAATTTTTTTAATTCTTTCACACCTCCATGACCATTGGTGGGTCAAATAGATTAAGGCATATGTGAATGAGATCCTCCTAGTTTAATAACTTAGTTCCTATTTGCTAAAAGATCAATGTATGTTGACCTTTGATCACGCAACAAATTGCCAAATTCAACACTAATAAGAGTTTAATCTTAGAAAAGAGCACACTTACAAACTATACAACTGATAACAGAGTGTTCAAGATCATAAGTAAGTAGTAGTATTTAGTTATAAAAACGTGAAGAACTAGTTCAATTAGGGTCGTTTAAAATAGTGTGTGAGTTTTCATGTTTAAATTCCAGCAGAGATAGCCTTGGTGGATAGAGTCATATGATACTTGTTGCTAGTGGGAGATGACAAGTATTTCGTGGAATTAGTGGAGGTGTGTGAAAGCTGATCCAAACACCATGATCATTAGAAAAAATAATAGTGAAGAGGGGTCCAGTATGCAGCATATTCCGCAGTTGGATTAGTTCAACTTCAACATCCTACAATCATTTCTTCTTTTTTACATTGTAGTGTAAGCGACGACTTGCTTGTAAGCTAAAGTCTACCTAAAAGCAAAACATTTTTCTTGCTTTAATAGAATGACCCAAATTCCATTCTTTTGAAGAAAAGTAGAAAACAAGTAAAAAAAAATGGTTGCTGTATTCAACAAAGATCTTTTGAGTTGGTACCTCATTACCCTCAAGCTCAAAGAAACTGTTGATGCTGGACTTCAAAATACTCCTACTACTCCTACTCCTACTCCCACCACCAGCAGATCCATTAGTTTTCCAGAATTTCCCCTGCAACAACAACGACAACTGTTGCAAAGAGAAGAGTATCACCCAGTTGATTCTTTGAAAATTACCCTCGAGGAAAATGTTCATAATGTAGAGGAAGGTCCAAAAACACCAGAATCCGAATGGGTAATTAGCATTAAGGACAAATTAGAACAAGCTAAGCAAGATAATGATGCTGGATCATGGGCTAAACTTTCTATTTACAGAGTCCCTTTAAGCCTAAGAAGAGATGATGATAAAGCTTATATACCTCAAATTGTTTCTTTAGGTCCTTATCACCATGGCAAAAAGCGCCTCCGGAATATGGATCGCCATAAATGGCGAGCCGTTCTTCAAATACTTAAGCGGACAGATCAGGAAATTAAAATGTATATTGATGCTGTGAGAGAGCTCGAAGATAAAGCACGCGCCTGTTATGAAGGGACAATTGCAATGAACAGCAATGAGTTTGTTGAAATGATGGTTCTGGATAGCTGCTTCGTTCTCGAGCTGTTTCGTGGTGTTGCTGGTGGATTCAAGCATCTTGGTTATGCGAGGAACGACCCGGTTTTCGCAATGAGGGGATCGATGCATTCGATTCAGAGAGATATGATCATGATTGAGAATCAAATTCCGTTATTTATCCTTGATCGATTGTATGGGATTCAATCTGATATGCCTGATGAGAAAGGTATTGTAGCTAGGTTAGCTCTGAGGTTTTTTGATCCATTGATGCCAACTGATGAGCCATTGACGAAGAGTGACTTGACCAAATTGGAGTCATCAATGGGACGTTCTGCTTCTTTTGATCCATTAGCAGACCTTGCTGGACTTCATTGCCTCGATGTTTTCAGGTACAGTCAAAATGGGTTAAATCAATAAACGGCTCATGACTCAACCCTTCCCAGTTTAATTGGGTGGATTCAATTTAAACTTGAACGGGCTGGACTGGTTGATTAAAAAAATGAGCTAATTTTGTCATCTCTATTTTCAGGAGGAGCCTTTTGCAGACGGGGCCTAAGCCAACACCTAGGACGTGGATCAAGCGTTGGTCACATTCGAGTCGGGTGGCAGACAAACGGAGGCAGCAAATGATTCATAGTGTTTCAGAGCTGAAAGAAGCTGGGGTTAAGTTCAAGAAAAGGAAGACTGATAGGTTCTGGGATGTAAAATTTAAGAATGGAATCCTCAAAATGCCTCGGCTTTTAATTCATGATGGTACAAAGTCACTTTTCCTCAACCTGATTGCTTTTGAGCAGTGCCATCTTGACTGCACCAATGACATAACTTCGTACGTAATTTTCTTGGACAACTTGATTGATTCGCCAGAGGATGTTAAGTACCTCCATTACTGTGGAATAATTGAGCATTGGCTTGGCAATGATGCTGAAGTTGCTGACCTTTTCAATCGGCTTTGTCAAGAGGTTGTTTTTGACGTCAATGACAGTTACCTTTCACAGTTATCCCAGCAAATTAACCGGTACTACGACCACAGGTGGAATGCTTGGCGTGCTACTTTAAGGCACAAGTATTTCAACAATCCATGGGCAATTATCTCCTTTGCTGCTGCTGTTATTTTGATACTCTTCACCTTTGCACAAACGTTTTATGGAGTCTATGGCTACTACAGACCACCTCAATAGTTCTCACTCAATTCTCCAGATTGATTTTCACAATTCATATACATTGTGCCAAGGTGCTGGGCCACAACCGCCTTGCTACACCGGCATTTGAATCATTATTTCCTTTTTTTGGTGCTTTTACATCGACTGGTCGATGGAAAGCCAGGAGAGTTCTTTTTCTTTCTCATTTTTTTTTTGTGGCACGGTCTTCGGTAGACCGTGCTCAAAATACAAGTTGATACGCACTTGTAATTGTGAAGAATGCTCAAATGATATGTCAAACTGAATTTTTCAAAGAAATTACATGTGGAACATTGTTGATCTAACTAATTACTGTTTACCAACTACATTCAACTCTTTATTTACCCCAAAGAGAGGCTTCAGGCATAGTAGAAGCCAGCAGATTACTAATAAGAGCACTGGCAAGCTTCTTTACTTGAGGTAGAAAACTAAGTAAAGGGTACTATATGACATCAGGGTACACTTATAAAGCATAATTTTCTGAAAGCTGAGCAAATGGAAAACAAAGATATCATTACACTATGAAATATGCCCCGAGAGACAAAGATGTAACCATAACGTTGATACTAATTCTCCCGAGAGTTTCTTCCAGTTCCAGTAGCATCCTAGAAATCTATGGCTATTGAAGCAGAAAAGAAAGGACAATTTACAGCAGCTTGATGTAAATTTCATAGAATAAACAGCTGCTGCAGACGTTTCAGTCTACGGGAGAAGATCTTCACTTTCTGATGAAGCTGCTTTCTTTCCATCATACCGCTGAAAGAGAGAAGGAAATTGGGATGAAACACAATTCTTAGTCACAAAGGATGTCATGTGAACAAATAAGTAAAGAGAAATTTACTTAGATATGCAAGGTTTAAAATTACCTGCTTCCCAAAAGAGAATGGCAGATATTTATATTTCAACATGTGTCGTATTTGTCTTCTCATTGTAAGTGTGAACAGCACAACCCAGTAGAAAACGAGAATTGGCCAAAAGACAGGCACATCCAATACACTGAAAAATGTTAACACAAATGCAATGCAGAACGCCTTGGTAATTGAGTACCTTCACACAGAAAAACAGAAAAAATCAATGCCCAAAGAAATGGTTGAGAAATTAGACACTGCTTATATAGGTTCTGGCACATGGAATTAATTTTGACATAGATGACAAAGGGCAGGGCTAACTGAAAAAATATCGTGACTCAAATTAGAACATGCCAGTGACAGAAAAATAAACACAAAAACAAAACAAGGGACTGCATCTATTGATTTTTTGGGTGGCAAGCAAACACTATAATACCCATTGAAACATAAGAGATACACAGTATTTCTCTAGGAGCATCCTCTTTGGGGGTTTACAACAACAACAAAAGTCAGTCAAGACAGTACAAATCATTCCGCAACTCCAGTCAAAAGAGTGTGCGAAGGGAGAAAATGTCCTCTCCATTTTTAGCCAATATACAAGAATGCTAAATATGCGACATCACTATCAAGAGGCATGCATATTAAGAATGCTAAATATGTGACATCACTATCAAGAGGCATGCACCCGCATACATGCCCGTGTCTATTATAGTATCTAATACATGAGCAGCAGCACCATTTTGGTCTTATACTTTTATGAAGCCTTGTGACATCCTTGTTTAATTTGAACCTTATCACACTATCACCACTCTACCAGCAGAATGTTTAACTCTCTATGAAAGGAAGTATAAATTACACTTATAAAGTAAGCTATACATCTGGAGTTTTAATCAATTGCTCCTATGGTTAGCTAGAAATTTCAACCAGCTGTCAGAGGAAGCATTTTCTACTACTGACGGTGCCACCAAGAGGACAAACACCCATTGAGTTAAGAACAGAAGGGACATCAGCTTGGATCATGCATGCCAAGTATCCATACTACGTTAACTCCTACATGAACATCATAGTCCAAACACAAGAAATATGTGATGATCAAGTCGATTATAGAAACATGAGTTTAATTAGTCGATTTATTAGTGAACAGGGAAATATATTATCAAGACGAATGAATAAATTGACGTTTGCAAATTATCGGGTTATTCATAAAAATAGATAGATTCTTAAAGAGACAAGACCATGGTTCCCAAATTCACATAATCACTGACTGTATGAATATCGAAGCAATGCCCGGTCGCTCATTTTTCTGCCTGACCTTTTCCCTTTTACAGTGATGCTTCACTACATATACATTTATTAATTCATACATGCATAAGGTATAACATATATTTTTTTTCTCATGTGTGTGCGTGTGTGTGCAGGGGGTGGGGGCAGTTCTAATTTGCTTAAAATTCTGCACTTAGACACACACACTAATGTGTTGAAGAGAGAGACAGAGATGGGAAGGATCAGCTTCTCTTGGCTCCAGCTTCAGTCGTCTTGATAATGAATCTTAAGACAAGATTTTAACTGCTTTCGTGACCTAAGGCAAAAGCTTTCACACCATATCTCTCACTCTTGGTGTATTTCTCTATTTATAAAATGTTACCTTATTCAAAAGAATATCTGTCACACTTCATTGCAAACAATTTTTGCGAATCACATTAGTCTTGCTGTCTATATCTAGCTCAAGATACATAATAGCCATTGACAGTTGGAAAGAACCATGTTCGGAACCAAAACTTACTACAGAGCACTGAGCAGGATCACAGGAAATTGGCAATCTCACGTACAACATCAAATCTTTCACTAACAAAAATGCATACAACATATCAACATCTGCAGTACTAGACTCAACATCAAAGAAACTTCTTTTTTTTAACCCAATGATCAAAATCTACCGTCTCTAAACAGCACATGTTAACCATCAAAAGTCTCAACCTCACTTTTCTAGCTAAGCCGTTGCAGGTTTAACTTAAAGGAAAAAAAAATCAATGGGAACCTTAAACACTTGCTCCTAGATCAAAGATAAAGAAAAAAGGAATTTTGATTCAAACTTAAATATGACGAGGTACAATACTAAAAGATTTGCTGATTGACTGCTATTTTCAGTATAATCTACTTGAGCAGGAGTTCTAAATCATAATTAACCATTTCAATTCTCCCGTCTCTCTGCTACAAATGGTATATATTTTCAAAACAAACAGAAGGTACAACGCGCGGAAATATAATTCAAGGGTTAGTCTCTGATCGGCGATATAGAACTTAGAAATTAAGATGACAGAAGCTGCAAAATATACGAAGCAAAGGAATTGACACAAAACATACCAGAATTTGAATTCAGGAAGGCGACGAACAAAAGGGCGGAATTCGTCGGTTTCTCGGGTCGGCAGAGTCGGGCCATCAGATAAGTCCTGTAACTCCGGGTCAACTTGCGGCGACAGGAAGCCGATGAGGAGGTTAAGAAGATAGATTCCCAGGGCATAGGAGATAACGTAGAATCCTTCCACCAGATACACTCGCACGACATACAGGACAGCGATGAAGAAAAACGCAATCCAGCGGTATAATAAATACGGCGTCGTTTTATCCAGAAAGTGCTGGAACGAGAGAGAAGCAGATGAAGTCCACTGGCAAAAAGCACCGGATGGAGTAACATCGCCGGCACCGGCGCCGGCGCCGGCCGTGCTAATATCCATAGAGTTAGAGAGTGTTTCTTTCAACTACGGCAGGGTTGTTTCAATTTTGAAAATACTCTGTAACCCACAGCTAAGTGAACAAACACAAAAAATAATTATGAACGAGTATAAATTATAAATTATTTTAAAAACACATAGTACACTATTCGCCTCAATTTATGTGGTAATTTTTTATTTTCGAAATTCAAACGAATCTATTTTAGTTTGTAATTATATTTTATATATCTCTTAAATATTTTTAATTCTCGAAATCTAAATTATATCACATAAGCTGAGACAAAGAGTATATATTTTTATTATAAACAAGCCTAATCAAAATGATAGTAAACTACATATAAATGACACATACCATATCGCTTGTTGCTTGACTGTATGTGTGAAAAAATTCTACTCTTCTTTTAGGGCTTGTTTGGAAAGACACCTGGTAATTGAATTTGGTGTAATTGGGTGTAATTACACTGTTTGTCCTGTTTGATTGGACATGTAATTACTTGGTCAGCATGTAATTGGTGTAATTGACAGGGGTAATTACACTCTACAATTCACAGGCAGAGGCTGTGAATTGTTGGTAATTACATGGTGTAATTACCATTTGATTACTTTTTAATTTTAATTTTTTTAATTCTATTTTATTTTTTTTACTTCTATTATTTTAAGTTCTATTTTTATTTTTATTATTCTAAAATTTTCTAAAAGTTTATTTTATATTATTATATTTCATTTTCTTCTCGTTCTCAATCTTACTTCACGTGATTCTATGCAATTTTTTCATATTATCTACAGTATTTCTTTATGCCATGCTTATTTTCTCATTAGCATAATTTTATTAGTATTCTAATTTTTAAATAAAATAAAATTTATTGTTAAGTAAGGTTATAGACTTACGTTTTTTTTTAAAAATAAAAAATAAATCATATTTATGTATGCTATGTTAGAAATTTGCTATAAGAGTATGTTTAATTTTTTTGTTTTGAAATTTATAACTTATGTTATATTTTCAGTTTCATTTGTTTTAGTAATATTGAATTCACATTGCAAACCGTTTTTTAATTAGACTTGATAGATTATCGTTTTGTCAAACATTTAATAATTATGACATTTATTTATATATTAATATTTTTATCAAACATGCATTTCACGATGTTCGTAGAAACTTCATACTTTTAGTTTTACGATCAATTCAATTGAAATATATTAATAAAGTTTCTTATTTGTCTAGTATAAATTTTAAATAATTAATTTTATTTTAAATTAATATAATTTTATGATTGCAATTGTGCATCCAAACACAACATGTGTAATTACACTGTGGCATCCAAACAGTACATGGGTAATTACAGTGTAATTACACTGTGGCAAGTTGGCAACCAAACAGGTCAATGTAATTACTAGATTGTGTAATTATTAGGCTGGTGATTACTACCCTAGTAATTACACCAATTCTAATTACCAGGTGGCTTTTCAAACAGACCCTTAATGTAATTGGTGCAGAGCTAATAAGGACAGAGAGGTTTATTCAAATTTCTTTAATAAAAAATTAGATTTTTTGTATATAGTTAAAATAAATTGTACATATATATATAGTAAATGTTTTAAATTATATTTCGGAGTAAGCGGAGAAAATAAAGTGAGAAAAGAAATTTGGCTGATTGAACCAAACTTACACTAATTGAAGTTGCAAAGATTTGAACTTGTGTAGAACACAATAATAAAATACAAAAGAATTAGTAGGAGATTGCGTCATTAGAGTTTAAGTGGTAGGATTATGTTGTTTAGATATATGTTACCTATTGGTAGGGCTGTTCATGGTTATGGTTAAAAAAATTAAATTGAATCGTAATTTGAATCGAATCAGTTAAAAAATGATATTTGATTTGTTTTGGTTTTAAATTTTGAAAATCAATACTATTTGATTTGGTTTGGTTTTAAATTTTGAAAATCGATACTATTTGATTTGGTTTTGGTTTTACTAAAAAACAACTGTAAAAATAACCAAATCGAACCGAGAAACTAGATATATAAATCTTATAAAAAAATTATATATATATATATTATTCATAAATAAAATATAAATGTTTTGTTAAATTTTAATCAATTTCAGTCTTTAATTTTACCATTTTTTCAAGCTCAAAACTTAAATTTTAGCCCAATTGTTACAACCTTAAGTCCAAATTCATCAAAATCCATTACATTAGTCTTTACATGCTCTACCTCACATAAGATAGTCACATTTTTTCTTAATTGAATCGCTTTGTTCGCGTAATAATAACACAAGCATTGCTTAATTGAACCCACAGTAACTAGCTTTCTTGTGGATTGTTGTGTGACTTGTGTCTGTGTCTATCGAGATATGTATGTACTCAAAAAATTTATTACTTTCAAATCGAACCAAACCGACAATAACCAAATCGGTGGTTATTTTTTTTTTTTTCATTTGATTTGGTTTGGTTTTATAAATTTTAAAACCGACTAGATTGATTTGGTTTTGGTTTTAACTAATAACCGATCCAAACCGAACCTCAAACACTCCTACCTATTGGTACAAAACTTAGAGCTTATTTCTCATTTGTTATTCGGAGGTTAAAAGTATTTATTTTGAAAAAAGATATATTTTTGAAAACTAAAGTGTTTGACAAATTAATAAAACTAGTTTTAAATGGAAGCAAAAACATTTTTTCTTCTGTTGGGGTAGGAACTAAAAATTTATGATTCTTAAAATAAATCAAAAGCAGAAACGGAAAATTAATTTTTTCAAAACTAAAATATCCCTTTCATATATACATAGCTATCGATATATCTCTTATTAATCAATTAGAATATCTCATAAATTTGGTTAAGCTTCATTTAATTTTTTTATATAATATTTTTTAAATTTTATTTTACGTTTATATATTATTATTTTATATTTTATATATTATTTCACGTATTATTTCGCAAAATTAGAAAGAAAAATAAAATAACAACAATATTTTTGCAATATTAGATAAAAGAAAAAAATTATCAATTCACCATTCCAGCCCTCCCAAAAAAGGTATATTATTGATTGAAAATTTGAATACGTACATTTTAATTTATTTTTTATAATAATATTTAAAATAATCTCTCTCTGTAAAATAATCCTAATATTAAAAGTACATTGATATTTGTCATTTTTCGTAGTTTGATTCTCAAACGCACTTTTGAGAAAGTTTAGCCAAATACAATTTGATTATCAAAAATATTTTTCAAATGAATTAGTCAAACACAAACTGTTTTTAAATGCTTTAATAAGCATTGAAGCATGAGTTGTGACAATTTTTTTATTTTTTTTGAAATTACGTGTCAATTGGTATAAAATGCTATCCTTAAAATTTTTACTTATTTTTTCTTTCAACAGCTAATAAAAGTGTTTCCACATTATAAAATTATAATGAAAATTGACTTATCCACATAATTTTGCAATACATATTTTAACAATCTTAACATAAAGAAATTATATTCAATTTTGTAGATCCAATAACCAAAAAAGATAACGATAGAATAATAGGATATCATTTTGTTCAGATAGTATTGAAACAAATGAAAAACAAATGTAGTTAAAATATCTTTAGTAGATAAAAAAGTATTGCTGATTATACTATCAACATTTTTTATATATGAATTGAGTATGCTTTTCTTTTGTGAACTCAACTAAGTGTCGTTAACGATAATGTTAGTATCTTCTTGATATATGTGGATATACTTTCTTTTTTTTTGTAACTCTGAAGAAATAATGCAAAATTTTATGATTATATCATTAGAGACGGTTGAAAAGTCAAACAAATGCACAATCACATTTACTAATTATTTTTTCTCAAAACACTTCAAAGCCAAAATTTAGAAAAAAAAATCTCAAATTTATTTAATAATTTTTATATATTTTATTTGATATTTATTTTTATAGCTTCTTAAAATACATGGTTGTTAATTTTATTTTGATAATAATTTATTGTTTCAATTGACTATATTAGAATTCATGTAATCTTTTGCAATGAGCATATATAAATTATTCTAGGTTATACAATATTACAACGGTTTAGATCTTAGGGATTTTTTATTTTATTTTTTAATCAGTCAATTGTTACATAAACTATTTAAATTATTCTAGAACTAATGGAAATTTTTTAAAATAGATTTAAGAATGCACTTGATTGAGTATGCCAATTAGAATGTCATTTTTACGTATATAATATCCTATATCCAATTACAAAAATTGGTATAAATCATCAATAGGAGATCGATTGTTACACTTTAAAAGATGTTCAAAATTAATACAAATATTTATATAAATTTAATCATTTGATAATCTAATTAGTTTGAGCTATAAATATTTAAAAAATCACTCATAAAATTAAAAAATATATTATAAAGTCAACATTAAAAACACAAGTGTTTCAAATCAAAGTTAATTGAATAAACTAAGAAGTAGAAAATATCTACAAATTTAATTGTCTACAACGATCAATCATAATTAAATTGATCGTATTTTTAAAAGGTAGTAAGACTTTGAAAAAATGTGCATAATGATTAGTAAATATATATATCCATTACTAATATATATGAGCGTGGATAACCACACAGGTGTGGTCAACATTTGCATCACCTGTGTGGTTCCACACCTACATACACACACATACATATATATTTTCTTCTCTTTTAATTTGTTTGTCTTATTTTTTTTATATATATTTATAAATTGCGTAAAAAGTACTATAGATCATGATAATTGACGACTTAAAATATTTTTAAAAAAAACATATAAAAAATTCAATTGATTCATAAAATTAATCTATATGTGTCACATAAAACGGGACAAAAGAAATAACATGTATTATTTAATTTAAAAACTACGTAAAAAGTATTGTATATCTCAATAATTAACAACATTTGATTGACACTCGAAATTCTATATGTGCTACATATCGGGAAAAGGGAAATAACATATACTATTTAAAAATTACGTAAAAAGTACTATAAATTATAATAATTGACAACATAAAATATTTAAAAATCATATTAAAATTTAATCGACTCTCTAAAATTTATCAATGTCACATAAAATGAACCCAAATAATAACAAATATTGGGTCCATACTAGCACGAACACTTATGTGTAACATATATATATACTAGATAATGTTGCCCGTGCTATGCACGGGCCCAATAATATA
>NW_006238937.1:465430-465549 GCF_000226075.1 Solanum tuberosum | reverse complement strand
TATATTGTCAATTATCATGATTTATAGTATTTTTATGCAATTTTTAAATATAAAAAAAACAAAAAAAATAAATAAGACAAATAAATTAAAATGGACCCAATATATGTTATTTTTGTTCT
>NW_006238937.1:465134-465229 GCF_000226075.1 Solanum tuberosum | reverse complement strand
TGATATGGATAAAATTACAAAATTAATCCTTTTAAAATGTCTTTCAGATATTTTAAGTTTTTAATTATTATTGTTTATAATATTTTTTTTGTAAT
>NW_006238937.1:408490-464303 GCF_000226075.1 Solanum tuberosum | reverse complement strand
AAAAAAGAATTAGATAGACAACATATATTGAAAATTGAAAACATATAAATAATAAATGGGCCCAAGGCCAAATGAGGTCAAACTTTTCGGCTAATAAAGTAGTAGGTAATTAATGGTGTTAAATTGTCCAATAATATAAATTTTAAAGGTACAACTATAAAAGAAGAATGTACAACACTATCTAAGCACATATCATCCAACACTTGTCATGTGCTAAGTAGTAGATATTTCCACTTATTATATATAGTAATATAATGAATAATTTTGAGGCCTGAAACCATGTTTTAGTTGCTTTAGGATTGAGCCCCCTGGATCAAGCCATACCAATTAAATGTGATTAGTAGCACTTCATTCACTTACTTGTCACAATTTGATTTGATACACTCATTAAGAAAATAATTGATAATATAGATATTTTACCAAATTATTTTCTGTTAAATAATGTCTTGAAAATAAGTATTTAATGCTGAGGATAGAACATAAAAAAATTTATTGTCGTTTCTTGATATGTCAAAAATGACAAGTAAAAATAAAATTTTACTTCATTTTAATAATAAGCGACAAGTAAAAGTGAACTGCGCTAGTAATAAATTAAGTTTTAAAAGTATACAACAATATATATTTTTCATTAAAATGATAAACTATATAAATGACACATCAATACAGTTTGTTACTTTAGTATACACTTGCAATTTCTTTTTCTTTGAAAGTATATGATATAGGCATTTTTACTTGAAGTCTTGAATGATGTTTTTTCTTTCAATATGTTATATAAGTGTTTTTCACTCACACGAGAAATGTTTTATTTTGTACTAACATAATTTTTTAATAAAAGAAAAATAGAGAAGTTATAATTTTAATTGCACGTAGATTAATGTCATTCGTGATAAATTTATAATGAAAATTGAATGTATAAAAAAAAAATCAGATATAATTTGAAGGCAAAAAGTAAAAGGATGAGGAAATTGGAGGATAAGTCATTTATTAACCAGAAGAAGATCTAACAAAAAAGAAACTCTGAAACTCCTTTATAAAAAATATATACTAGTATTTTAATTGAGCTTCGACTACAGCTACGATCGCGATCTGGATAAATTTGTCCAAACTAACAGCACAAGTCGCCGGAAGCCACCAGTCACCACCGTTGCACCGCCTTGAATGTAGAAACCGTTGGCTGAGTTCTGGCATTCATTTGAAATTCGAAAACGGAATTAGAGCTTGCACCAACTTCTGTTCAATTTCCAGTCACATTGACCGACCGTGAGTGATCCGAATTTTCCGGTTCAATTATATTTCCTTATATTTATACTTGACAATACACATCGTGATTCTTCTGAATTCACACTGCACAATTCTCACCTTGCACTGGATTTCATTTTCATTTCGTAAAGCTCGGATCCATGTTTATTTTTCACTAGCGAGGTGCCAATCGTAATTCACTGGGAGTTCAACTGTTAGCCTCCAATCTCCATATTGACCTTTTAGGCCTTTTTATTTTGCTTATAGGGCTGTCGCAATTGCAGGATTGAGGCATTATTATTATTATAGTCACTGTTATTAACCTTTTTAGCTCATGTATGTGTAAAGGAATCATGGTTAGCATTGCATTTTAGTTTTTTTGAAAGCAATGCAGTGGAGGCTAAGATATTGCAATGTTTTCTGCTTCTTAAGTGCTTTTGGTTTTCCTGATCTCGACTTCTGATGGACTCGTTAGTGTAAAAATTAGCCTCGAACAGGTTTTGGTATCATTGAACAGAGTGAATGGACAACTAAAGTTATTGGATGAAAAGAAGTTGACTAATGATTCTTTGTTCTGAATTTGCTTAAATTAATATGTACATCCAAATAATGAGAGGAACAAATATTTGATATTGAATTTTAAAACTTAGCCTGCTGTTATATGTTTACAGTTTGTTATTTACCTCGGCATGAATAGACTTTTTAGGTTAAGCTTAGCATTGATTGATGACTAGAGATCATTGTTCCATTTCATCTGTGCCATATGATGACACCTATTTACCCATTTGATTCTTTGTTGATGTTCTTCTCAAGGCTAATTATCTTTTCTTTTTTTCTGTTTGGTTCCAGAATGGAATCTGAATCCACTAGTTCATCTCCACAACTCTCCGCTAAACCTTCTGATGCTGAAGCTCCCAAGCCAATTGCTTCCCAGAATAATAATTCTGCTCAGAACACATCTAAGACACCTGCATCAACCATATCATCTTGGGCAAAAACCTTAAACTTTCCGCAGCCTGTAGCACCTGGGCAGCAGGGGTCAACAGTTGGAGATGCTGGGACATCTTCCTTCTCACGTTTTGCAAGTGGACTTGGTTTGTCATTCACTTCAAAAGCTTCTGCGGCAAATGACTGCGCTGGAGGCAACTCACCAACCACACAATCAGGTGTATTTGAATCAATCACTAAAGGGCTAATTGACACATCTTTGAATGCTGTGAAGGCTGTGCAAGTTAAGGCACGACATGCCGTATCTCAAAACAAGCGAAGATACCAGGTAGATGAGAATGTCACTCCTTTGCTTATGTCTTAAGTTTTTCTTATTCATATGAGATATGAAGTCAATACCATTTAGTTTGCAACTCTATACATTATCCTTGAGATTTTTACTTACTCGTATAAGATACGAACTCAGTAGCATTTAGTTAGCAACTCTAGACATCACTCCAAATCTCTCCATGATCATATTGATAAAAGCCCAAGAAATCCTTTTTCTTTGTTCATTCCTTGAAACTTTAGAGTGACGTTTAAATTATTTTTACCCACCAAAAGTAGCAAACAAGCTGTGTGGAAACAATTTGTTCTTGCTTCTTGTGTGCAGTGCAATGTTTCCTAATGCTGCAGAATCTTAATTAGTAACATATATATCCAGAGAGATGCCCTCTCATCTTCTTTTGTTTGGAGCAGGTGTCTTTTGAATTTAATACTTTTCAATGTTAGCTGATTATTGTTGTAAACTGGTTAAATAAAACAGGAGGGTGGATTTGATTTGGATATGACTTACATAACCGAGAACATCATAGCTATGGGTTTCCCTGCAGGCGACATGAGCTCTGGTTTCTTTGGATACGTGGAGGTAAAGATCCCCCATATTTACTTTTTGGATATTTTCCACTTATTCCAGACCTGCATCTCTAACATATTAGATGGATGATACAGGGATTCTATCGGAATCACATGGAGGAAGTGATCAAATTTTTCGAGACTCATCATCAGGTACTTCTGTAAACTCAATCTCATTTTGTCCCTAGTAACTCTATTGAAGTGCATCTTATACTTTTTACAAGAATAGTGCTTCTTGAAATACCATAGCTATAGTTTTTCAGGGTAGTGAATGTTCCAATGTTGCTGTAAAAATGGCTTCTCATCATGATATTTTTTTGTATCTTTAGTTATCAACTTCTGTTAGAACAATTTCTGGTAATTTTTGAGGGATGTTAAGATTCAGAATTTTGCATTCTTAAGTTGTATTTACTTTTTGTATAGTAGTATATAAAGGAAGCTTTCTAATAAGAGAACTGTAGTGGCATTTGAGTGTTGCTATCAATGTGTCCCAAAGACTAAAACAGCTCTATGTTTTCTCTTGTGGCTGAAAAGTAATATGTAGGTATTCTTTATTTAGAGGAAAGTGTGAGATGGAAAGAGAAATTCTCTTTTATTCATCCTATAGGTTTAAGCAAGACATGGGGGGGCCCAGGGAAGGGGGGGTTTCTGATTCAATTGTATTGTTTTCATTGATTTATCTCTTACTGCAACTCCTTATCTCTTGGAATGCAGGGAAAATACAAAGTTTACAATCTTTGTTCAGAGAGATTGTATGATGCATCATTATTTGGAGGAAAGGTGAAAATTTCTTCCTGTAAATTTTATTTTGATTCCGTCGAATTTTGAGGTTTGGTGGATAACTAGATACGTGTTTGCTATAATCAAAGAAATTGTGGTATTCTTACATCTTCAATTAAATGATTTTTGTTGAATATGAACAGGTTGCATCTTTCCCATTTGATGACCACAATTGCCCGCCAATTCATCTTATTAAACTGTTCTGCCTAAGTGCATATTCATGGTTGAAGGAGGACATTCTAAATGTGGTAGTTGTACACTGTAAAGCTGGAATGGCGAGGACAGGACTTATGATTTGTAGCCTCCTTTTGTTCTTGAAGGTGAGACCTATTTCATGGAAATTACTAGCTTGTGGTCTGAAACTTTTGCCTAGTTTCTCTCATTCACACTTTTTGTTTTACCCTTTTTTGCTATTCAGTTTTTCCCAACAGCTGAGGAATGCATCAACTATTATAACCAAAAAAGATGCATAGATGGGAAGGCTCTTATTCTTCCAAGTCAGATTGTTAGTCAACACCTCCAATGAAACATATTGCTATACAGTGATTTATTTCATTTGATCTAGCTAATGACTTTTCTGCTTTTCCTAGAGGTATGTAAAATATTTCGAGCGCATCTTGACTCAATTTGGTGGTGAAGCTCCGCCAGGACGTAGGTACATTTCTTGTTTGCTATAATTAATTCTTGATCTGATCTTCAAGAGGTAATTAAGTAGTTCATGTTGCAGGTGCATGCTGAGAGGATTTCGATTCCACAAGTGTTCATCCTGGATAAGGCCTTCAATTACTATATCTAGCCACAGTGGTAGGTTTTGTGCACACAATATTGGTAAAATAATATCCATCTATTATCCTATTATAGATAATGGATTGATTAGACATATCTTTTCTTACGCAACACTAGGTAATATTCCTGGGACACAGATATGATAAAACTAGTTATCACATAGTTATAGAACAGTGTAATTTGATATCTCACACGAGCCCGTACCGGAGAAAATGTGCACTCATTTGAATATTTTTAGTGATGCCTCTACTAAGTAGGATGCATTTTATTCCGTCAGTTTGCAAAGATAACTCAATCCAGCACAATATTTACGTTGTACTTTCTGCAGGCATCCTATTCTCAACAAAAAAGCATCCAAAGACTAAGGACCTTATGGTAAATTAGTTCAGTCTCTTTGTATCGAGCTTGCTTAATTGTTTCCTGTGCTTACATTTGTTTTAAAAGCCATATTTAGTTTCAAAGTTTTTTCCCTTCGTGATATATCATATTTAATTGTTGTACCATTGTTATTGCAGCCAGAAGATTTTTGGATACGAACACAAAGAAAAGGAATTATGGTTTTTGCTCTACCAGGTGAACCTGGTCTAACTGAGTTGGCAGGCGACTTCAAGATCTATTTTCATGATCACCAAGGAGATTTCTATTGGTTTGCAATTGATCCTTGTTCTTTTCAGTATTTCATATATGTGTACATGCCATTGAATGATCTATTTTTATCGTAATTTAAAAGTAGGGAGACGTACAAAATAAAATAAGAGGAGGTTGGGAGGGGTGGGGGTGGGGATTGAGAAACTTCTCAGACTAATCAATAATGAAGCATTCTGTTCTAGCGCTACCCATAGCAACTCCTTGTGAGAAGAGGACCGCATGAGAAAATGTTAGCTGAATAGTTTTTTGGGCACATAAGAATTTCATCTCTTTTTCCATTACAGCTGGTTGAACACGTCAATGATGGAAAACAGACTGATTTTAGATGTCTCAGAATTGGATGGCTTTGACAAGGTAATTGATATGCTTCTCATTTGTAATACTTTGTTATTATTAAGGGTTTTGGCTTTATCCTTTCTGAATATCTATTATTTGTTCCCATGGAAATAGCATTTTAATTTCAGCTAGTTTCTAAATGAATGTCTCTTCTTTCACAATCTATTTCAGAGGAAACTACCATCTCCAGGATTCAAAGTTGAGATTGTGATGGTGGATTATGATGGAAGTGTTCCAGTAAAGTCCAAGACTGATGGTGCTTCCAAAGGAAAGGACCTGAGACAAGTAAACATTTCTTCATCGAGTGAAGGAACCAAAGCTAATTTGAACAAGAACAAGGTGTCCAGGGGCCAAAATCGTGGTGATGATGTGTTTTCAGATAGTGAAGGGGAGGACGGTACACCTTCGAGTACAAGAAGTCAGACAAGAGCTTCACAAACTGCTGCTGCAGGTGTTGATTCTGGCTCCCAAAAGGAGCAGATTGCCAATCTAACTCATAACACCGAACAACTTTCTCTTAGAAACAGTGATACTAAAAATGGTGCAAACGAGAACAAGAGTGTAACAGTTGAGAGAGCTGCTATTCCCAATCTCGGTTCAAGTGATATTAAAGCCATTGCAGCAGATGCATCTGTGTTTAGTTTTGGAGATGATGAAGATTATGAAAGTGAATAAGCCATAATTTGTATTTGATCTTTGTTTTTTTTCTCATAAGAATAGTAGTAGTAGTTATTTTGTACGAGTTGGAGAATTCTTGAGGTTTTCTTTACCTTGAAACTATCTTATATTGTTTTAAGATGTTCAGAATAATCATCAGGGGCCATCTTATGAATACACAAAATTCTGAACTAATCAAACATCTTGTATGACTTCAAGTTCTTAAAATGTTTAATTTGTCTATTGCTGATTCTGGAACTTTGAAATGCAGAACTTCTCTCTGACCCTCGGCTCAAGCAAATCAAAATATTACTAATAAAAAGAAAAGCATGACAACTAATAGCAAAGCAATGCTGTAAACCACAGATGATATCAGATAACATAAATCAAAGACTATGTGAATATGCTAATACTACGAGAAGTTGCAAATAAGTTAAAAGGTTCAAATTAATTACAAGGAAGTTTCTATTTGCACTTATATTCAAAAAAACAAAGGAAGTTTCTATTTGCACTTATATTCAAAAACAAGGAAGTTTCTCTTTGGACTAATGGTACAATATTAGAAGTTTCCTTAAACACTGTTAAATATAGAGACAAGAGAGCCATAAAGAAAAAGAGGTCGACAATACTGACGCATTATTTAGACTCTTTCTTTATCGAGCTAATGATTCAAAGTTGATTATCCATTTAATAACTCAGTCAATCCCATAAATGACAGAATGTTTGTTGGCAGTCAACACACTTAAATTTGCTAATTTATCTTTGTAGTAATTAAATATCTTCAGTTTGCAGATTGTTTAAACTACTTTTGACTACTTATCCTTCTGTTGAAAAACAGCCTTTGCATTACTTAATTTTTTAAAATCAAAACTTAGACAAATAATTAAACCTAATTTGAAATTTGAACCCTTCCCAGATTCCTAATCTCCTAGTTAGAATGTGAAATTAACACAGAATTAACCGTATGAATCATACATGGATATTAATTCATATTTTCACGAGTTTTTATTTTATGTAAATCTAAGCTTATTTTGACTTTTAATTTGCGTTTTCACCCTGATAATTTATGAACCTACTTTTTATTGGTGTTAAATATGAACAGATCAATTACTTTACTCATTTTAATTTATTTAACCTATTATAAATCATCAACAAAGCCAACATGCAAAGAACTAAGAAAAACAAAGTTGGTTAAAAAAGTTGGACACGTTTCTTCCGTGTACAAGATGATAAACATCATCAAACACCGAATGGGGAAAGATGGCATAAATATAGTTAACCAACACATCCTTAGAGAGTCAGAGTTCATAATTGGACAATTCTACTGACGTACCTCATAAATCTTTATCCTCAAACCTCCAATGAAGCCATATCTTTATCAAATTTTCACCGACTTATGATACTCAATTCACTTCACTGATCACTAAGCTTATGATTCTCAATCCACTTTATTGATTGAACACTCAAGATTCTCAATCTATTTCAATAACTACTAAACTACGTGCTTAGTACATTTGGCACTTAATTTTATACCAAGACCAGCAATAAGTTACTCGCTTCGTCCATCTTTACATTATTCATGTTTAACTTGACATACCTCTTTAAAAATATACAATTTGTTTAACCTACTTTCCTTTTTAATTCATTTTTACAAAATGATTATTTCCTTTCTTAACAACTCTTTAATTTAAAATTTCACGTGACATGTTTTTTTTTATGATGCAAGGATAATTCATTAGAAGGTATCAAGAAGATGCAATGCAAAAAATTACAGCAAAAGATGGGGTTTTGCTCCTGTACAAGAATTTACTAAATAACTAAAAAACAGACATAGTCCTCCAAAAAAAGATCAACAGTGATTACAGGGGCCTGGCTGAACAAGCTATATAAAAAGACTAAGGAGTTGGATTTAAGAATGTTGTTAGGAATTGAAATCTCATCAAAACATCTACGATTCCTTTCATTCCAAATGAACCAAAAGATAGCAACAGACACCATACACCTTTTTGATGGGTTTCCAAACTCTCCACAAACACCAGCTCTCATAGGCTTCTTTAATGGTATTTGGCATGACCTTGACAATTCCAAAGACTGATAAGAACATACTTCATATGCCAACTTCTACTTTACAGTGCAAAAATAGATTCCTAGCACTCTCCGACATCATCTGATGGCACATATAACATTCATTTATATTCTGATTTTTTCTACAATCTTATTTCATACAAAATTTCACGTGATATGTTTAAGACCACAAGATTAAAGAATATATCCATGCATACTGCTCCGTCTATCATCACTTGTCTAGTATATTAAAAATAGTTGTCGAACTTTATTTGTCTAGTTTAGAAAAGGAAATCAAGAAATAATTTACTATTTTGAGTTTATTTTACCATAGCTATTACTTAGTACTATTCATTTGCCAATGTTTTGATGACTTATACTTAATAGGGGTGAACATAATAAAATTATCATTTTATTTATTACTTCTTCCATTTCAATTTGTTTGACCTATTTTTATTTGCTTAAACTCTATGCAAGTCAAAATAGATCAAACAAATTGAAACGGAGGGAGTAATAAATGAAAGTGATGCTACTATATCACCTCTATTAATTATATAAGTCATTCAAACATGCAAAAATGTATAGTATTTATAAGCACAGATAAAAAAAACACAAAATGGTAAATTATTTCTAGGTTTTCTGAGCCGAACAAATAAAGTTTGACAAGTATTTTTAGAATAGTAGACAAGTATGCATGCATGTTGAGGGAGAATTTGCTTTGCAAGATACACTTTTATCATCCAAGAACCAACATGAACAAGGTTATTGCTATAACAAATCTTGTACAGACAAAAATCTAACAAAAGCTCATCAAAATTGGGAAGTGAGATGTATATCTGCACAATGTATTCAAGACCACAAATTCAAAACTAAAAAAGATGAATGAGAAAAGTTGAAAGCGGACCAAGTACAGCTAAACAAATTTAACAGTATGTTTTCTCAATTTTAACATTAGTCTTCATAATATTCATAAGCTCTCACCATTACCATTTGACC
The DNA here is from genome assembly GCF_000226075.1 of Solanum tuberosum. Taxonomy (NCBI): domain Eukaryota; kingdom Viridiplantae; phylum Streptophyta; class Magnoliopsida; order Solanales; family Solanaceae; genus Solanum; species Solanum tuberosum. The sequence continues at coordinate 454,955 of NW_006238937.1, read as the reverse complement.
ACCTACGGAGAGTGCAAGCAACGAGGCCCCTTCCTCCGAAAATCCCAAACCATGGCTTCGATGCTGATGATCGTCCTACATTGCTCGTCGATGGAATATCACTAGCACCAATTATGGGCAGTGTAGCTGCAGTATGTTGAAACTCTGCTGCTTCTTCTATTGCTCCACCATCACTTGCACTACTATCCACAGGTTCAATATCAATTTCCCCACCATCAAGATTCACTGCTAGCGATTGCCTCCTAGCTCGTAACCTATCTGCAACATCACCCGTCACATGCTTGCACTTCTTCACCTTGATTTTCACCAAATTAGGGCAACCCCAAGCGAAAGATTCAATCCCTTGATCCGTTACTTCACATCCCTTGATACACAGCTTCTTCAAGGCCATACATTTTGTGGCAATACAAGATACTTCAGGATCTCCAATAGTGTCACTACCACAAAGAGCCAATCTTTCTAACTTTTTACAATTAGAAGCTATTGCCAATAGACTAGTCGACGTAGGATTCAGACCGATAAGCACCAATTCTTTGAGATTTGAGCTATTCTCAGCAATTGCTACTAAACCCTCATCCCCTATCCTATTTGTCCTCCATCCATCAATGTGAAGCTTCCTCAATAACTTGCACTTACTAGCCACTGCTACAACTCCAGCATCAGTGCATTCTGGTGTCTTCACCAAATGCAGAATCTCCAACTTTGGACAATTAGATATTGCTGTAAGTCCAGTATCACCAACTTGAAGCCTCTCCAAATGAATCTCAGAAACATGATTTTCCCTACTTCCAATTGTCTCAAAAAGCCTATCCCAATCACCTAAACACCTCAACAACTTCAAAGTCTTTAAATTCTTAGACCCAGTAATCAAAGGTGCAAAACATTGTCCATTATATAACTCTTTCAAACATATAGATTTAAGCGATGAAGCAGCAGCTCCTGGCCCAATTGGGTCAGCTGCAAACCCATCATTGATACCCCGAAGACGTTTCACAGATAATTCTTCAAGGGAAGAACAGTTATCAAGCAAAGCATTCATACCTTTGGCTCCAAACATGCAAGACCCACAAGAGAATTTCTTCAAACTCTTACAATTCCGAGCAAAAGCAGACATACCCACTTCGGTAACATCACGGCAACCGCGAAGCTTTAGGCGAATAAGTTTAGAACAACGAAGGGAGATAAGGGTCAAAGCTTCATCATTTATACTTACCGATTTCCGGTCACATCGGAGAGCAAGTTTCGTAACAGAATCGAAACGAGTGAAGATGGTGGGAACATGCGGAAGAATCTCAACTTTCGCGTTGAGGGCAAGACGGTGATGGCTTTGACCCTCCACCAAAAGCCATCTCCGGGAGACAAGGGAACACTTTTTCCGGTCACCTGAACTCAAACACTGGAAAATCAAAGCCAAACATTCATCAGGAAGATCATCCGTATAATCTCGGTTCCCGAAAACAAACGGAATCGGTGACTCATCTTCATCTGAATTCATAAGGGAGAAGAAATCGGACTGGGAATGGTCGGACGCAGAACGGTGGTGATTGGGCAGTGAGGTAGGATGAAGGCTGCGGTGGCGATGTTTTGGCCCACCGCCGCAGTGGGTGGATGAATATTGGCCCATTTTGTTTTAGGGTTATAGAGATCTAGAGTTGGAAATGGGAAAAAATGGAGATTATGGAAAGAAGAGAAAAATGAGAAGAATTTATTAAGAGAAGGAGGAGAGTTAGAGATTTGACCGGTTAAAAGGTGGAATATCAAAGGAAGGAAGAAGAGGAAATGTGCGCGTCCTCGTCAATATCGTCCATGGCCGACTAATATTGGAATATTTGAGTTGGAAGAAGCAACTATATGGACCAAAATGGCCTTGGCCATGGCCTTCTCTACTACTACCCGTTCACTTTTAATTGTGATGGTTTTCTTTTTGAGAATTTTTCACATATGGCCATTTAAAAATAGTCTAATTACTCTCCACAATTATAGTTTGATAATTACAATTCGTAACTACATGTTATATGAAGGAGAGAGGCGAGGGAGACTGGGAGAGAGGAGAGAGGTGAGAGAGAGGGAAAAGAGTGGGAGAAAGGTGAATTGTATATGTATATCGGTCAGATAATTGTATATTATACATATGTATTTGTATATTCTGGCGAATTATACATATACTAACGTGGCTAATTATACAAACTCGAAGTCAGCCCACATAATTAATATAGGGCAGAGATTGGGAGAGAGGTGAATTGTATATGTATATCGGTTAGATAATTGTATATTATACATATGTATTTGTATATTCTGGCGAATTATACATATACTAACGTGGCTAATTATACAAACTCGAAGTCAGCCCACATAATTAATATATAATGTTAGTCGCGAGTGGTAATTATAACAAACTATAGTTATGATGAGTAATTAAGTAGTATAAGTTTGATTAACCGCGTAATTTTCCCTTTCTTTTTTTAGAGTCAAACTACAAGAAACTTTGACTAACATTTTATGATATATATTTTCATCGTATTGATATGTAAAAAATTGCAATTTAAAGTACTTTTCGTATAGCTTTTGAATGTCTAAATTTTTTGTTTAAAATATTGAATTAATGTAATCTAATTTAACTTTGAAAATTAGTCAAACTGGCTTTCGAAAAGAGCAACATGACAATTAAAAATGGACAGAAGGAGTACATATTTCTAATTTCTTTATTTGAAATTTTTTTTAAATCGAAATTAACCACTTTGTATAAGTGTATCAATGTATCAAATAACTATATATTATGGAAAAACTTCACTCTAAGAGATTTCATTTAGCAAAGAACAAAAAAAGAAATTCTAGCCAATTTATGAGTTATTTTGTTCGAACATTTAGAAATATATATAAAATCAACGCGATTAAATATGCATGCTTGAGAACGTCCAAATATCTTTACACATCACTTCTATAACTTATAACATAACCACCCATTTTTATCATATTGACAATATTTTTAGTGTCATCCCATTCATTAATAACGCATTCAAGAGATTTTCTAATAGAAACCACTTTAGCAATCATTCTTTCTTGACATATTGGATTCGAAATCCAAGGGCAAGAAGCAATTTTCTAAGATTATCCAAAGGCGCAAAATCAATATTTGTCCTCCGATCATTAGCTTGCAATCCCAACAAAATTTCATATTGCATATTTGTTAGTTTAAGCACGAAATTTCTAGTTAAGGAACTAGAAGTTAGTCTTTTTGATAATGAACCTTTAGTTTGATATGTAATGATTCATTTTATATGCTAGGTTTTGTAAGAAAGGAAAATGTTTTAATTCTCCATTCATCTAGAGGCGAAGACAACATATCTGTATCAAATCTATTTGAATGTAATACTTTTAATAAGAAATATAAATTTATACGTAAAAGTTTACTGAAATTGTAACAAACAATAGATATGAACTTTAAAATACTATAGGTTTAATACTAGAAACTTTAAATAATGGATCAACCTTTGCCTTGGTCTTAATGCAAGCATCTTAGTTTAACTAGGCGTAAAATTTTAAAAAATAAAAAAGACTTTGAATCTTATGCTCTTAAATTAAAGATGTATGTAGTCTTTTTTTAAAAATTATCATTAACTTGTCACGAAGAATGTTGGAGTTAGAAAACTTGCAAATATAGAAAAAGAGTTGAAAAAACCAAATATTATCGATTAAATATAAAAATAATTTTTTTGAAAAAAGTATTTTCTCCGTATGAAACAGACCCTAACTCTATCATATTTCAAGTATCAAAACAGAAAAGATCTTGTACTAATTTAATTAACTTGTGCACAAATATAGTTTATTAATGAAGAAAACATCACATTAAAGCTAAAATACATAACTATTAAATAAATGGGATGTTTTTTTGCGTGTGATGACTATGAATCCCAAATAGCTTGTACATATTTCAACTAATCCACCTAACTTGCTATAATCTACCATCAGTCAATCAAGGGTATTAGGTAGACCTTTTCATCAGTGCAGGAGCAAATAACAAGTCGTTAATTTGATTTAAATTCAGCAGAAAGTTCTGAATAATTAGGTAACACAGTATTTAGTAGGGTGAATTAGAAAAATATAATTGTCGCATAACTATTAATAATGCAGAGACTAAATTATCAAACGGCAAAGTATCTTCTTATAGTAGTAAGTAATTTATTTATAAAAAAAATACTTTATTATTGATCATTCTACTACATACTTTTTGTGTGTACACTTAACATAAAGTTAGGGGGGAGCCAAATTGAACATACTAGATAAATAAATAAATGGCGAGGCCACTAAAAGATTAAAAATTTGTCATATTCCCATTAGAGTTGCAGCACTCATCATAATGCTAAGTTATACCTAACTTGTATCTAATTTTCCCTAGTGGAACATCTTAAAACTCATTTTCCACATACCTATAGTTTGTTTTTGGAGAGGCATTTGCAATTTAGTTAGTGGTTAGTGAAAAATATCATATAAGTGATGTATATATCTTCATTAGTATTAAATTTAAATAGACAAAATTATTTAATAAGTATACTAATAAAAGGTAATAAATACTCGTAAAATTTATTAAGATATGTGTAATCTATCTTGAATCCAATAATAATTAACTTGCTTTTGGGGAGAGAATATTACCCGCTAAGTAGGGGTGGAGACACAGGCGGACCAACCCCTATACGTGGGGGTGCACATGCACCCGTTAACTTAAAAAAAAATCATGTGTATATATGTATATCTATTTTGACAAACTGACAGAAATTAGAATTTAGTAATTAATAGTGCACCCATTAGAAACATAGGAATATCATTTTGTTGTTGATATAACATCTGTGAAATCTGAGTTAAAAAAATTTTGACTCCGTCATTTCGGACACATTCTTTTATTTCCTATACATATAGAATGAGAGTGGAGGACCAAGGGGGCGGAGGATTCCTCAATTGCGGCCGGTTATTTGGGTGACTAATGACTAATACAATTTTTGGTATTTGACTCGTTCCACATCTATGCCTTTAACGTGTCTTTCTTGGGCGGACTTAACACGAGTTCGAAGCCTAAAGGCAAAAGAACGGCCGAAAATTTCAAAATGATAATAAAAACAAATTTGTAATTAAAAGGGTAATATTTAAACTGTAAAATAAACGGCGTGTAAATTTGTTAAAGAAGAAGGCGCAAGGTTCGTGCGCATTATAAGGCTAAAGGTGACCTGCGCCTCTCTCTTTTTTTCTTTTTTTTAGTTTTTTGCATTCACTCCTATTTATAGCACACCAACATATTGACAATTGTTTAATTTAAGTATATAAAAGGACAATTTATAAAAGCCACAAGAAACTAATCCAAGATTTGATTAATCAATTAAGCCTCAATATCATTAATTAATTAACACAATTGTATAGAAACATTTGTAATCATTTTGATCTTCACAATTCTAACTCTCAAATTAATGTTGGAGAACTCAATTATTGATTTAAATCTAATTTTCCTTATACGAGCAATCACAAATATAGATTTTCATATTCATGCTTTAGAAATCATGAAATCGATTTTTTGTGTATTATTTAATTACAGAAATCACATACTTTTAAGGTAAAATTATAATTTATTCCTTAAAAGTTTATAATTACAGAAATCCCTCAAACGGATACAATAATATAAGCGCTGATACATTAATATGATGTGCAAGATACAATAATATAAGCGTTGATACATTAATCTGATACATGAGATGCAATAATATAAGCGTTGATACATTAATCTGATGCGCGAGATACAATAATATAAGCGCTGATACACTAATCTGATGCGCGAAAATGAGGGATTTTGGAAATTTGTAAAATTTATAAGGGATAATGGTAATAAGTAAACTAAAAGGTGGAATTTCTGTAATTTTTCCTTTAAATTATCTTGAGCCCAACCCTTAAAATTCTGAACGGGTTGGGCGGGTTATCTATGTCATGGGTTCATTTTTTACCCCCTAGTGATAACCAATAATATAGTAAAGTGCAAGTGGAACTAGAGTATTGATTATGAATTTGATAGAACACAATATTTTTTTTAATTTAATATATATAAATAATTTATTTAAATCTCGATATTCTGCATTTTATAAAGTTTATAAACTTAAAATTCTAAACAACTTAACTCTAAATATATCACAAAAAATTATTTGTGAAGACCGCTTCTCTTGTCATTCTCTTTCTTGTTGGCACCATATGTTTTTTCCATCTTCGATTTTTCAATGAGTCTAAAATCCAAATTAGGCTTTGAAGTTTGAACTCTTCATTCGAGAACACCTAATTTTCTAAAACGACGTGATATTCACGTCTTTTCTAAAAGAAATAAAAGAGAAAAAATAAAGATATAGATGTCTTATAATTGGAAAGAAGACATATATATAATATACTAAAATTGGCCAGAGCATAAAACGAAGTTTCTCACTAAACCACAAAGGGAGGCTACTTCTTTTATATATATATATTAGTGCATAGGTATTATCTAAGCCAACTAAATCAAAATTGTTTTTTCTATTTTTTATTACATCAAGAGAGGAGAAGAGAAATTCACTAAATGAGTTAGCCCTTCATCCCAATAAAAAATGTTTAATTATATTATCTAATTTTAGTTATTTTCTTATGTTAAAGTATTTGAAAATTAGGGTAGTTCACACGTACGTGTCTTCCTTGTCATACTCTCATTGGTTTCAGACGTATGGTAATGGTGGGGGCATTTGTTTGTTGAAAAGAAAAATCAGTGATCATTATTTATGAAATACGACTATATCAGTATATAAAATATATAAACCTGATCTAATATATACATTTAGTGGAGCCTTTCGCAACGTGAACCATGTTATTAAAGGACACGACTCTCTCTGTACGTATTCACCATCTAATAATAGCTAAAGGAATTTATAGAGTTAATATTTTAAAACGTCTCTCAGAAATTGATATAATAAAGTCATTAAAGTTTATTTTGTATTGACAAAATTACTTAACTTAGACTTTTTATTCATTCAAAATATTCAATCAAATTTATTATTGAAACACTACTGAAAACACTAGAATTAGCTACAAACTGCGTCGTTGGTTCGTCACTTTGCTTGGAGCTAACAGAAATCTATCGCTAATTTGCCGATAATAGAATTAATAACATTATTTATTGCTTAGCTACAAAATTTGTCAGTGGTTAAAACCAATTTTATCTAGTAGTGAAATTTTTTGACTTCACAATTTATTTATTTTCTTAAATATCATGTAAACTAACATGGACACACAAATAAACAAAATTAGTAGGACTAGAAAGAAAAGAAGTATATGGAGACCATCTAGTTTAATTCCAATTCATTGTTTTTGGAGGCAAAAAAACATTTAATATTAGTATGTAGGAATTTATAGAATATTATATGTTTCGAAGCAATCCACGAATTTGTTTAATAATATGGTTCAAAGGCGTCGGACCAGGGAAGATTAACATTCCAGAAGAAATTCAAATTATAAGTGGCCCGGACTTTAATGCAATTTCTACTTTTTGACTTGGATTACTCCAATCAAGACATTTTAAGCGGGAGACGGATTCTGAATTTTGACTATATCTTGAATTCTAAAAAACAATTTATTGAAAAAATTTATATTATATAGTTGTTCATTTAATTAATAATCAGAAAGTATATTTTTTATATTATATATTATTGTATGATATGCATAATTAAAATAGACATTGGGGGTGGGGGGGTGTGCATGCTAATTAATTAAAAACATAACCCCACACTAGTTCCAGTTATTGGTGGGAGTGGTTGCAGCCAAGTAATTGAACTGAAAGGTATAGGCAATCAGATAATTAATCATCCTTAGCAACTCTAATTATTTAATTTATTACATAGCTAACATGTACCATCTTCCTTCTTTTATACTTCTTCATCAACATATTGTACATTTTAATTTCTACTCCTGTATACAACATAAACAATATGTATATATTGATAATATAAAAATCATTTATGATATCAGAGTCAACTCCTATTGTGTATATGAAGCATATTATAGGAAGGTAGTTTAGTCTTGGTAGCATTAGTATTGTACATAAGTTCTCACATTGGGTGTTTAGGGCTGGAATGGTCTATTTATATAGTCTTAAAAATAAATCATCGTGCATAAACTAGATTTTGAGGTTGAATTAGGTTTATTAAGTCATTTCTTAATCAAATACACGTCCATTTCATATGTATATGTTATCCAACTCATGAATTAAGATATCTTGATTATACATAAAATATCTACACTGTATATATACGTGTTCGTAATTTGATGATAATGGGTAGACATTATAGTTTTCTTGTTTGACCATCCTTTATCCCAAAAGCATATAATGTAACTTTGATTGAAGGGAATATCTTTAATTTTTAGTTGGCAATTCCATTCATGATTGTACTTAATTTGCCGGTTTGATATTTCTTGTTTTTACTTAAACGATGAATTTTGCCTTTAGTTTCAACATAAATTTGGTGGAAAATTTTGGTCCCAAAATGATGGGAACCAATAAATTAAACGGTGACTTTGAAGAATTATTTCGCACTTCATTTTTGTCAAACGAAATGTCATTTTCATATAGTTTTTAATTAGCATCATATAAGGTAGCATAATTCAGCACTGTGTATTATATTTTAGTTGCACTATGTTTGACTTTGATACCACCTACGACTCAGTTTACTTTTCCATTTCACGTACTGAAAAATAACAATCTTATTATATAAAACTTTACTTGTTTTTTTCATTTTCATTTTATATAGAGATAATGTTTGCATTAGTTACACGATACTTCAGTATATACTACCAAGTCAAATACAATATCGAATTGTTAATACATGTATTAACATCATTAAAGCGAGCATAAAATAATAACAAGGTTAAACTATATAATTAGACACACTCTACTAGCGTACCATATATACTAATTGAATTGCTGTTTTAACATTGGGCCTTTCTATCATTAGTTGGGTCCAAAATGACAACATCAGAAGAAGCTCATGGGCGGCCCAATAGATGTTGGCAATTTGCATTTCTCGAGCTTGTTAGCATCTCTTATTTAACTTCCTACCTTACTAGAATATTTTTGTAGAAATAGCATTTACTGACCACTTTTCGGTGATATCTTTGAAAAAATAATCGCTATAATAAAATTTAGTATTCCACAGGTGAAACTTCAAAACGTTATTATTAAATTTGAAACTTCAAAATAAAAGGTTGTTTTTCAATTATAAGGACTGAAAAGTGGTTGTTTATGAAAAAATTCCACATTATAAACACATGTTTTTATTAGACACATTGTATTCCAAGGTTGTTATGTTCAATTGACTTTTCCAAATCCTTTGCCATTTTTTTTGTGTGTGGCACATAGTAATTAAGGAAATATGTACAATTTTTGACAGAATAATGAAGACTGTTGTGTGTAAATATGGGGTTCAATTCTTTTGTGACCAAGTCTTGTGTGTGAATATGAGGTTTAATTTAGATGACCAAGTCTTTTTCTAATTAACTTAATTTCTATTGGTCTTGAAATTAGAGTTTAGAAAATGGACTTACATGGTGTCAACCCTTCATGTGAAGTGCATCTTTTGAATTATAAAAAACTATCCATTCTCTAAAAGAAGTTTCTTACTTTTATTTTATCTTTAGGCAAAATTTTAGAATATCTAAGTTTATTCACATCTTAAGAGTATCAAATACGTTAGAAACTAGGGAAGGAAATAATCACATGGAGGGCACAATAAGGGTAAGGCTCTAATTCTCAACAATAAAATAGATATGACAAAGACAATCCCTAATGTTTTAGTTTGTCAAATTTTTTTGTAATTTCAAATATTTATTGATAAAAAAAATATGGAGATATTCGATTTGTCAATGGGTATTTCTCAACGGACTTTTGTTTTTTGCGGTGAAAATGACAAAGACAATCCCTAATGTTTGAGTTTGTAAAAAAAAAAATTGTAATTGTAAATATGTATTGATAAAAGGAACACGGACATATTTGATTTATTACTTCGGTGTCTTAAAATATTCTGATAAGATTGTATAATAGTTGGAGAATTTTGATAGTTTTCACATCTTGTGTGGTTTTCATTTTATGAGTACGATTTAAAAAAATCTTAATTACATGTCTAAACAAAACTTCAATTTCAAATCAATTTGCCTTGAATTGTTTTCACTTTTTTGAGAAGTTCAACTTCGGTCCAAACAAGTTTTGACCATAAAATTCTAAAAAAGTTCTGCTTTATTTTTCGGAAAATCCAAAAATAACAAAAAGTTGTTTTTACTTCAAACTACTCACAAAAGATCCAAAAACAACTCTAGCTAATTTATTTTATAATCATACACAACTTATTTTTCACTTCGAATACAAAATTATTTTTTTCTATGTTTCATAATAAAACATGATCAAACGCCTACTAAAATCATGTTGAATCAGGATACACATAAACTGAAAGAAAGGGAGTAAATTTTTTTGTTTTATAATAATTTTCTCACTTCTGTACATGAGTAGTTGCTTTAGCATAATATGGTATAGAGTCCGAATCAAAAGTGTGTGTTGTTTGCAGTATCGTGATGACCCTTTTTGCCAAATATGATTCCACTGTTGTTGTAGAATTACTGACACTTTTTCTTCTTCTTCTTTTTGACTGGGCATGCAAGAATCATATCATATCTCCTATTGCAATGAAAAAGAAAAAAACCACTTTGTAACTCTTAACATCCATTACAATAGTTGGAAATCTCAAGGCAAACATATTGATTAAATTTGGATCACGCGTTGCAAGGCGTATTCGGGGGTGACACTCTCAATAAAATTTTCTTCATACTCAAGACTCGAACTCAAAACTTGTGGTTATGGATAAAGCAGTTCAACTACTGCACCACAACCCATGTTGGTGGTACATGTAAGAGTTCTTTTAAAGCCAGGTCTAAACTAAAAAGATGAAAAAAGGAATATTTGCTTCGTGCTATAAATTCAGACTAATTTGAGTAAAAAGTTTATTACAACTTGTTTTAAATTGCACCTTCTCTTTAATTTCATGCTTCCTCGAAATTCGAACCATTACTATTAAAGCAATGAAAAGATTTTTAAAAATATATATATATAGCACTAACATTAATACTATTCCCGTTGTATATCTGCAATCTTTGCTTTATGCATGCATGTTGTGTATCTGCATCTTAGAGAGATGAATGAATAATCCCTTTTCAAAAGACGAGTAACATTATTATTTTTTTAGAAAATAAAATAGTAGTACTGGTAGGTAAGAGAAATATGTAGATGTGAAAAGCAAATGAATTGTCTCTATTTTGTGCATTTGTTATGTTATAAGTAGCTGGATGGCAGTAACTTTATCGTACTCAGCGCAATGAAAACTAAAGACGACAATGTCTGTTGTTTAGGGAGTAATTTATATGGTACAAAACAGTATAAGAATTTTTTGACCTATAACAACAATAAAATATTTGGTGTAATCGATCTCACAAGTTCTAGACCTTGACTCTGTCTTTATGGGGTAAACTAGTTGTTTTTGATAAACCTTCGGATTATAAGAAAAATTGAAAACAAAAAATAGTAAGATACAAAACAAGTGTAGCAACCCCAATTTAGAGTGTTTTTGCCTCGCCAACAACTCTCTGATCTCCCTAGGTGCTCATGTTACTTATCAAAACAATATGAAAATGATGATATCTAAGGTAGAAATTCTCTGTGATTGCTATCGTATGTTTTCATCTTCATGATCTATAACTTAATAATATTATTACCAAAAAGGAAAAAAGACAAGGAGGCTAGCCCTCTGTCTATCCCATATTATGAAGTGCAACAACACTCAACACTCCATATGTACCTATTAATTCCTATTTAATTTTTAAACTTCATATCATTTTGCCAAAGATTATGTCCTCACTTAACTGGATTTGTGTCATGTCTTTGTTTAATGTATATATCACCTCCTCTCATTTCTTTACGGACTATCTCTACCCCTCTTAACTCGTACTATAGTTAAACCACTCACACCTCTTCACTAGTGTATTTCCACACCTCCTCTTCACATTCCTGAATCATCTCACTCTCGCTTCTCTTATCTTTTTTGTCTCCATCTTCTAAATGGGTGTCTGCGACTGACCAACACTACTCCCTTTGTTTGCTTTTAGTTGTCCACTCTTGACTTTGAATGTCTTTTAAGAAATAATGATTAATATGAATATTTATCACCATATCCATATCAATTGATGTATAGTATTAGGTCTAGAAAATTGATTTGAAAATAAGTAATTAATATTGAGGGTAATTAATCGTCTTTTCTTTATATGTTAAAAGCGGGTTCGGCTCATCTCCATTTCTCTTCTCTTTATGTTTGCCATGTTTTTGCTTAGATTAGAGACACGTGACATATGTTAAATTTAATGGTTGAGATTTAATTAATCAAAAAAATAATCTAACCATGATTTAGATAGTAAATACATTAGTATATATTTGATTCCAAAAATTATTGTACCCCACAATCTTAACAACATATTATTCTGTTAAATTCTTAGTAGGAAAACAAAGGTACTATATTTATAAACAAAATAATTTATTGCTAAGATTGTGAGATTATAATAATTTTTTGAAACTAAATATATAATGTATTTATTATCTAAATCATGGTTAGAGACTTTTTTTAGTTAATTAAATCTTAACCTCTATATCTAATTTATGTCATGTGTCTCTAATCTAAATAACAACTTGATAAAAAATGAATAGATTATAAATAGAGAGGAGCCCAATCCATTAAAAATGATAAATAAAAGTAAAATTTATTTTTAAAATAATGAACAAATAAAAGTAAACAGAAAATATTTACTTCCTTCGTACACTTTTAGTTGTCATTTTGTGTTTTTCAAAAGTACTATTTAAAATTAAATTAGATTACATTAAGTTAATACTTTAAATAAAAAATTTAGCTATTAAAAAACATGACAACTAAAAGTAAACGAACAAAGTAATATCTTTCAACTGAGTAAAGAAAGAAAGAGGAAAATGACCGTTTGAATATAAGAAGACATTGAAAAAGACATTATAACACCTTTATATATATATATATAATTGGGCTAATGGCAAAGAGAAAAAAAGGGATCTAAAGGAAAGAAAAGAAAGACTACCTTTTTTCCTTCCCAAAAATCCTAAATTTGTTTTTTTTAGCAGCATAGATCTCATCTCTTTGCTTCTTCAATATAAGCTAATTTAGGACCACATAACACTACGTTTTTTTTTTAAATTATTTCTCTCTTCGACACCCATGCCCATTCATATGCTTTAATTAACAATCCTACACATGCTCCATCTTTTCATCTTCTTCTTTATTAGTGTGCAATTCGTCATGTTTCGGAAAATAGCTTATTATAACTGATTTTTCAAACTCATTTTTCGTTTTTGAATCAGTGTTTAAGTATATTTAAGTATGAACATTATTTCCAAATAATATAATATTATCAGCACGACTCCACCATCTTCAACTTCAAATCCATAAATTTCCAAAAAAAAAAAAGTGAAAAATATTTGGCTATTTAAAATGATAGATGAATGAGTAATTAATACGTTGGTGGAGTGCTAGAAGTCTACTCACATTCTTGAAATGACAACAGCGTTTGCAGTACGTAATTCAGTCTTTTATCCGGAAAAACATTATTATTAATTAGTCAATTAATTAAGAAAAACATATACTAAAATATTGGAATGGAATTTCGATGTTCATTCAATTAATTACATGTATCTATTTATTTGAGAATCCTATGACAATGTTCTTCCTCATTGTATTATTTCAGCATCCTATGACAATCTTCAATATTTAATTTGATTGACAATACTCTCTATTTTAATTCATTTTAAAAAGACTGATTTTTTTTCCTGTTTAGCAACTCTTTAATTTCAATTTTTCACATTACATATGTTTAAATTCACAAAATTAAAGGACATTTTTAATATATTTAACATATCTTTAATTTAAAGTACAAAATTCAATAAAAAAAATTAATTTTTTTTTTTTCATATCAGGTCAGAATAGATCAAACAACTTGAAACGGGAGTACTATTGTTATTGTTGTAGCCTTTCTTTTAGCATTATTTATGGGTTAGTACGTACAAAACTCTTTCAGCTCATTCTTTATCTTTTAGCCACATTTGGCCGAATTCAGAACATGCATGTGTGAGGGGGAAAAAAATAAATGTCAAAATGTGCATTGTGCTGAGTAATTATACCACTAATTTGGTTGTATTTAATTATAGTTCTCGCACAACTTTAATTTAAAACAAATAAATTTATTCACTTCCATGAAGGGTAAATGTGGGACATTTTTTAACGGTAGGGGTATATATGATTTATTTTTATAACGATATGGGTGTATATTTTATAATTATAGAGGTATCTATAAGTCACTTTTATAACGAGTATATATTAGCTCTAAATGACAAAATTGAAAGATATATTTGACTCATTTCCCATTTTTATATATATAGAAATGAACCCTTCATCCCTTATTAATGAGACTAGTAATTTCATTAATTCCCATGCAAGTATATATGATACACAGTTTTAGTAGGAAAGAAACTTATATATCTCCTTAATTTTTCATATGATTATTTTTTTAATATTTTAACCCCTTTTAGTGAATTTTCTAATTCTGTCACTTTGTACATGCCAAAGATTTTGTAATTCGGCTGATTTTATATATCCTGGTTGTTATTTTAAAACGTCATATATTCTTGTCCACATTACGCAATTAAACGCTAATCTTTTTGGGTTAAGCGGATGTAAATTAAATTATAAGTTTTTTATAATTAGAAACAGTAGCTGTTACATTTTTTTGTGTGGAATATTCGTGCAAATTTTTATGGCTCAACTATAGGCTTTTCTATTTAATTTTGTTGAGCATAAAGGGTAATAAAAGTTTTCTCTTGGATTTTTGGTGATCCGATATACCAATATAGGGCTCAATCATATAGTTTTGAGCTCATACTTGATTAAGAAAATATTCAAAATTTTCTTGTGGAATTTCATAAGCCAGAAATTGTTTTATTCTTCGCTTGAAATCCTGTTTCGTACCCTTGTGTGTTGAGAGTTTGTCGAAAACAATTTTTCTATTTTTTATAGCTAATCTTTAGACGGGAGTGAAGTGACTATTGTGGATGTGGAAAGATTGAGAAAAATATGAATAGTATTTTTTTATAGAGAGATCTAAAGATGCAACGTATATTTTTCCCATTTTCACGATGAGACAGTAGGTGAGATTAGAAATATTGATTTAGTATTAGTTTTATTTATAATGAGAAAAAATTGGAGTCTTAATTTGTCAAAGGAAAAACTTGGTAATTTTGAAATCTAAAATTGACATATTCAATTTGTCTTTTCTTTTAAGATGAAATTATAGATAATAATATTGTATTACGCTATTTAAATTGTACTTACATGTGCCTAGAACAAAAAATGTAATTAGAATTTACAAAGAAAGAAAGATTTTCCTCATAGAGCTTATCAGCTAGGAAGGTAATTAGGTAAACTACATTTGTAATTAATTGTTTGATCCTTGCATAGAAGTTAATGTATGACGTACGAAGAGTTGTTTTTTCAAAAATGTCTTTCAGTAATAATGACTTTTTCCTGAGAAATATTTTAGATGTTTGATTATCGAGTGAAAAAATAAAAGAAAAATTATCAATTAAACAAGTTTCTTAATTAAAACTTGTGAGTATTATAGGTTGATAATATATATAATGCCGGTATATTTGCTAAAATTTGAAATAGGTATGAAAGAAAATAATTTTGTTTATTTTCCCTTTCGAGGGAAAATGCTTTTTAGAAACTAAATTATGACAATCAATGACTTAATTTTTGAAACCTACATTTCAATACTTATCAGGTAAATAACGTCTTAAAATTCACATTGTTAAATGTTAACTATGTTAAGATCTAAGAACCAATTTTTAGTGCGGTACTTATACCCGTTTGACCATAAATTATGGATTATTAGTTTTTAAAATGGTAAATATTTATTTGATTGTAAAATTTATTTTGTTTTTGAGAGATATTGAAAATCAAACCTTTAAATTTGACCCTTACCGCTTCGTGGGGAGCGGGATGAGTGACATTCCATGAATTTTTAGTTTTTGGGTTAAAAATGCTCGTCGCCAATTGGTGGTATAACATTGAAAAATTATATTAAAGAACAACTAGTTATTGTTGTTGTTATATATTATCTATTTATTTGCAATGATAAATCTTCATTAATAAACATAATTGACGAATTGTAGTAATTAGTAATTTTGGTATTAACAGATTTTATTAACATTTTATTTTATGATCTTGGATAATTTATTACGTAGCTTTTTATTAATTATTATAATTTTGTACTCCCTCCATTTCATATTAATTGAAACACCTCAACAATTCAATTAATATGAAATGGAGGGAGTATCAAACTTATTACTATGTATGATTATTATTTGTGATAATGATATCGTAAGTGAAAGTTCCGGATAACTTTTGGGATTAATAAGTATGTTTGTTTGATATGATTGAATATTTTTAGATTTTAAGAGTACAAGTCATATTTTTAAATAAAAAAGAAAAGAAAATGAAATAAGTATGTTTTAAGAAGTCATGGACAAAAACAAGTTGACACATTAATTCAAACTTCATATACATATAATTCTTTAAAAATATTTGAAAATCTAAGATCAAACACTAATAGTAACTATATCATGGAGTTTTATTATAAATATATCAGGTGAAAAATTAAAATTAAGAACTTGACAAAAGAACAGAACTATTTGAAATAAACTAAAAAGAGAATAAAAGACAAATAAATTGAATCGAAAATAACAGAGATAAGACATTTTGAGTGAATGTGAGCCATTTGGCTAGCGCGGCAAAGACTCCCACCCAAAAGACCTTTGAAAAACAAGCACGTTAAAGAATAGAGATATTATTATATATATATATATATATATATATATGACTGTGAAAAAGATGTAGAGATTTTTTGGAAAAAAAAGGACAGGCGTGAAAGCTCTCTCATATAAAATCCCTCCTCTGCTTACTTCTTTGGTTACCCTCCTCTACTCTACTCTACTCTCTTCTCCTTTTGGCTCTTCCTATTCTCCCTCTCTCTCTCTTTCCTTTTTTTTCTGTCCTTTAGAGAGAGAAAAAACCCATAAGCCAAGCAGCAGATATGTTACTGGGTCCAAGATTGAGTTTTGGCTTACCTTAAAGATAATGAGTAGAGCCTTCATTGTCTTCTTCCCTCTAGAAGAAGGAGAAGATGGTTTTCCCTTTAGATTCCCAGCTCCAAAATCCTATTTCTGCTCTTCTTGATGGCCTTTACTGTGAGGAAGATCGATTCTTGGATGATGATTTAGGTGAATGGTCTAGTTTAGATGTGGGAAATGAAAAATGGGTTGAAAATGTTAAAAAGACTCTGCCTTTATTAGAATGTGACATGTTTTGGGAACATGATGAGCTTGCCACACTTTTATCAAAGGAAAAAGAGTTTCATTTGGGTTTTGAATCTTTAATCTCAGATGGGTCTTTAATGGGGGTTAGAAAAGAGGCTTTGGATTGGATGTTGAGGGTCATTGGTTACTATGGTTTTACTGCTACGACTGCTGTTTTAGCTGTGAACTATTTTGATAGGTTTGTGTCTGGATTGTGCTTTCAGAAAGATAAGCCTTGGATGAGTCAGCTTGCTGCTGTTGCCTGTCTTTCCATTGCTGCCAAAGTGGAGGAGACCCAAGTTCCCCTTTTGTTAGACCTACAAGTATGTTTCTTGAAATGTGCAATGCTGGTGTTTGTATAAATGTCTGAGTGTCAGTTTCTATGTGTTCATTTAGGGAGTCTGTTGTATCTAATGCTGATTCTGTTTTTATTGTTTTAGGTTGCTGATTCTAAATTTGTGTTTGAGGCAAAGACTATACAGAGAATGGAACTCCTGGTGCTTTCTACTCTTAAGTGGAAAATGAATCTGGTGACACCGTTATCTTTCATTGATCATATAATGAGGAGATTTGGATTCATGACCAACCTGCATTTGGATTTTCTTAAGAAGTGTGAACGCCTCATTCTTGATATTATCACTGGTGAGAAATCTACCTGCTTTTGATTTTGCTTGTTTCATTGATGAAATAGAAATCTTTTGTTCTACAATTAGTACTAGTGGTTGATCATCAAACTATTCTAATCGAATGCAGATTCTAGGCTCTTGCATTATCCTCCATCTGTTATTGCAACTGCATCAATGTTTTATGTGATCAATGAGATTGAGCCTAACAATGCTATGGAATACCAGAATCAGCTCATGAGTGTTCTTAAAGTCAGAAAGGTCTGTTGTCTTTCACATTTGAATTTTAACATCTAAATTTGATTAGCATTGAGTTTATTGTAACATTAAAGTTCTTGATCAATAAACAGGACAGCTTTGAGGAATGCAATGATCTTATTCTTGAGCTAATGGGCACTTCATGTTACAAGCTCTGCCAAAGTCTCAAGCGCAAACATCATTCGGTACCTGGTAGTCCAAGTGGTGTTATTGATGCATATTTTAGTAGCGAGAGCTCGAATGAATCATGGTCAGTAGCATCTTCGATTTCATCCTCACCTGAGCCTCAGTATAAGAGAAACAAAACTCAAGATCAGCGAATGACACTAGCTCCACTTGGCAGTAATCTTCACTGATCGATATCTTGTTCTCTAGATTATCTAGTATTTCGGCAATGGTTACTCTCTTTTTTGGTATGTTCTCTTAAAAATGCAATTGCACAATGCTCCATTTAAGTTTTACTGGACTTAATTTGTCCGATGATCTAGACTATGTGAACATCAACTCCACCCCCCTCCTTCATTGGATATGGGATTGGTGGAGTTTTCCCTTGAGTTGAATCAATGCTGCTGAATTATGTTGAATACAATCATTATGATTCCAAGATATCAATTATTATGTTTCCTTTGTATGTCAAAGATGAATGTTGTGAAAAGCCATAACTTGATCCTGATTCTTGGATGTGGGATCATAGATAGAGATGGATGCCCCCATGTTTATCTGTTTTTTCAAGAAATGGATTATTTGTTCTTTGAAAGATTTTCAAAGTAAGACAGGTTGGCATTAGACTATATGCTACTGAAGTAGTAGTATATTAAATTAGAATGTGGAGAGATATGTCTCGAGGGCAGGAATAGATTGTCGGCCAGTGGGATTTCAGTAGTTGTTGCATAGACTTTTCTCCTAAACTTGGACCTTATTTTGAAAAACAATGAACCATTCATACACTTTTGTTTACTTATTAGCTAATCCAAAAGTACTAGTAGGTGATGCACCATTGAATTTACTGTCCCTAATTCATACTTGCCCCTGGACCCTGGTTTTATAGCAATCCTTGTCTACTTACTATGTGTCTTGTCAATATAGTCCACTTCTAGGCACATAATCGGTAGGAGGAAGTGAAACGGCTTGACGCTGTATGCTTGAATACATAAGCCCGATATGCGTAACACAATGTCATCATTAAGATGATCTAACGATGATTTCAAGTGTTAATAATTGAGTTCTAAATATAAATGTTTGTACATATTTAATAAAACTTCTTAATACCAATACAGTATTTGAGCAAAAGTTACTAGATTCGGCTGAATCTGTACCTGAACTTCTAGCTCTGCCCTTGAGAAGACAAGACAGATAAAAATGATTGTTGTGACTACTAAACGGATTCTTAGCTGCCATATATCGTACTAGTATATGATACTCCCTCTGTCCCAATTTATATGACTCACTTTCCTTTTTAGTCAGTCCCAAAAAGAATGACACATTTCTATTTTAAGTAACAATTTGCCTATAAAATGTCTTTTTTACCCTTAATGAAATGATTTACAACCACACAAATTTCTATCATTCATTTTGGACCACAAGTTTTAAAAGTCTTTCCATTTTTCTTAAAGTTTGTGCCAAATCAAAGTACATCACATAAAATGGGACGGAGGGAGTAACATTTTGATGTACAATAATGGATGCAGAACTTACAACTTTCTTAAGCAGTAGAAAGTGACCAATCTTTGGGTCCTGAGTGTGTTTGAAAGTCGTTATGTAATGATACTCTTAATTAGGGACCACCCAATTATTTTAGAATAACAACACTATAATATAGCGTTAAAAAACTTGCTAGTTTGACCACAACTCTAGGAGTAAACTCCGCTGGCAAATTATACATCTCCTAGATAATAGAGTTTCTTTTCTTTTTTCATCTTTCCTTTTCTTTTTGTCTCTGTTCTACTCTGCAATATTTACTAGAGTACTGTGCATTATTCCTTCACACACAAAAAAAAAAAAAACAAGTTTGGGTTTTGAATATTTTCCTAAATATTGGTGTGAGGCAAAGACAAATACAATATTGGTCCAATTTTATTTTTTTGGGTTTTCCATTCCGTGTCTAATACCTACGTTGGAGTTTGATTAAATCCAAATTCGTGCTAAGAAATTTTACATTGGGGTAAAACACTCCCTAACCAATGCGACACTGTACGGACTCACCCAAAACCCAATACCACTGGTTGGTAATATTGGTCCAATTTGGTACCTACCATATATCATATATTGGCAAAACAGATGAGAATCTTGATACCCTAATAAAGAGGATATTAAAATCACCAACAAATTATAGGTGTTTGTATCTGTATGCAATTCTTGGATATTAAAGGTTAGGCAACTTTGTGACACTTTATTTTGTAGGCTACTAATATTGAAGACTAAGAAGAATTATTATCATTTAAATCAACTTTTTGTCTTTGAATCACTTTAAGCTAACCTTCTATTTTAAGACTAGACTAGATGATTTTTTTTAGAAAAAACATAAGACAATTGGAAACAGATTATGAAAAAGGCAAAACTACAGTATTCATCATGTGATATATCAAACAGAAGGGGAAATTGTAGATGGGGGACAGCTAAGGTTGAACTTGTTTCTTATATAATTTTTTTAAAAAGAAATGATTCAATTTTTTCAGTACTTATTTGTTCTATTAATTAATGCTCTGATGAAATAGGTTGAGGACCAAACATGAGGAGCTGTCTTTTATCACATTTGTGTAGATAGTACTATATAAGACCTTGCAGAAAACAAAACCAAACATAGCTAATAGACTTGTTATTACGTTGTAGATATGAACAAACAAAGACGATTAATTGTGCCGTAGCACAAATGTCATACGTAATTAATTACTTGAGGCCCTGCATATACCTGCTCCTCTCTCCTTCCACAAAATTTCTACATTTTGCTTATGATTTCAGAGTGTGCAAATGTGTCTCATCATATGAGGACCGTAAAATCGACTAGTTAGATAAATATACACTGACATTGTAAAAATGAAACCAATTTGTAAAGACCGAAGTAATGATAGATAATTGATGATATACATAGAGAAAGACAAGCGGTTAATGTTGCATTCTAGAGTTATTTTGATTTCCCAAATGATATGT
The DNA here is from genome assembly GCF_000226075.1 of Solanum tuberosum. NCBI lineage: Eukaryota > Viridiplantae > Streptophyta > Magnoliopsida > Solanales > Solanaceae > Solanum > Solanum tuberosum. Next base: position 433,415 of record NW_006238937.1, on the reverse strand, counting down.
GTCTCCGAGTTTGGAGCGTTACAAACTTATAATTGTATGTCCAAGCTGCAAGTACAAGAGAAGAAGAAAAAAAAAGTAAATAATGTATATTTTGTCGTTCAAGATGGCCGTTACATTCGATTATAGTAGATAGGTGAGTCGAATTGCCCAGCTAAAACAAAGGAACTGGCTGAGATCGACCTAGATATTTATTAACAATCATGATTAAAATGTGTATTAATTATGACATTCAGTTAGTTAGATTCCATCTTTTCTGTTAGTTAGTGCAGTTAGTTAGTGATGTCAGAGTCGGTTAGAGAGCTAATTAGTTAGTTAGATATTTTCTCTTTCTGCATATTCGTTGATGTATATTCACACATGTATATAAGTACTTCACTACTGATCAATGAAAGGTGTGAGTTCTTATTTTACCAAATCATATTTTCCTCTCTGTTATTGCTTTCTCTCAGTTGCCAGTTATGGCTTCCATGGTTTCATCTATGGTTGAGTTCTCACCATCTGTGTAATTCTTAATAATATTACATGCGTGTTGTTGCAGATATGTCATGACATGTTTATTATTGAAGTTTGACTCGATCTTAGTGAGATTTCGATCCACATTAAATTTTCATTGTGGTGTAGTATGACATTGTTGAAAAATAAATGATTAGCAGCTTCCGTTAGATTTATGTTTCAACTTTACATTTATGTATTATTGCATTGAATTTAATAAAAAAACATTGGTGATCAATAACTACACTTTATTCTTGTTCCTAAGATATTAGGTCAATTAAGACAATTGAAGTAACAATATGTGGCTGTATGCATGGGCCTTCTTTGGTTAAGGGCTCCGGTAGTAAGTTCTTCCATTATAAAATTTAAAAAATCCAACTTATCAATGATTAATGTCATTTGATACATCATGAAGTTTCATTACATTATTGATTATTCTCAAATTTATTCCCAAAACCACAACCATTATTTGCGCGTCTAGCATTTCAAGTAATATTACTTATCCCGAAAAATATTCCGCCATGAAAGAGAGATTAAATGGAACAGAATTGATGTAGCGGTCGAGTTGTGAAAATGCATTGTTAATTTCTTTTATATTTTTAGATTTATGGAAGAATATGTTACTGCTTAAATTCGGAAGAGTGTAATCTTAGATCAAAATATGTATGAATTGCTTAAACAAGAATTACTGAACATCAAACAACCCGTTTAGATATTCACCGTGAAGAATTACGATATTCTCTTTCGGATAAGCCTTAAAAGGAGAATGAAGTCGTGAATGTTGATGAGTGTTTAATTATCATATTGAATTTTCAACCATATACATAAAGTCATAAATTATGAAATTCAATCATACACGGATAGGCAAAAATCATGGAATTCAATACTATAGTTTACAATAATGAAATGTTGCATCAGAATATACGTATAGTCATAGCTTCTATTAAAATCAACGCGTTTGGGGGTTTAAATAAGAGGATTTTCTTGAGCTGGATGCTGCTTTGAATTTATGCCTGCAATTATGATTTAACCAAGTAAATTCAGTTTTGTTTTGGTGAGAAAAAAATGAAATTAAAAGAGGAGGTGAAAAGGCCATAATGTTCTTGCCTTGCCAGTGATATTATGTGATAACCAATCAAGACCTTCATAAAGTCCCTGTCCAGATGTTGCACAAGCACTCTGAATGTACCTAAAAAAAAATACGGATAAAAATGAGATCTCTTGCCCTCTTACAATTTGAATAGAACAAAGTTTTTCAGATCTTTTAACACACTCCTCTATTGAGTGTGTATATCGATTAACACACTTATTATTATACTTGTATTATCCATTGAGTATACACCAAATACAAACTAATTACTATTACGGCTAGGCAGGTGACACTACAACAAAAATAACTTTATTGACATTAATAAAGAGTACTAAAGTCTTTACTGACATTAGTTAAGTGTCATTAGAACCAATGTCGCTAAAGGCTTTAGGGACATATACAAAGAGTGCTAATGGCCACGGCAATTAAGAATTAATTGCCGCTAATGATCATTTTTGTTGTAGTGTTATTTTAGTCTGCTGACAAAAAATATTAAAATTCCTACAAAAATTGTACTACCTATAAGCATAATTTCACTTGTAACACCTTATTCTCATAAAACTAATTTCACTTATCATGGGGAATTACATATAATAATAAAAATCATAACATATTAGATAATCTAATGATGCAAATATTCTTTTGCGGTGTGATATAATATTAAGTTTGTGGTTTACCAGCGTCGTTGTCGGAGTGAATGCAGGCCAAGTTTATCGGTGATATCTGCAACATTCATAGCATTTGGAAGGTCTTGTTTATTTGCGAATACAAGAATTGTAGCGCCTCGTAATTCTTCCTACATAACACATGAATTTGTACGTATTCTAAAAGTTACGAGAATTATCCATCATCGATATGACAACTAATATGGGACGGAGAGTATTTTACCTCATTAAGCATGCGATGTAGCTCATCTCTGGCTTCTGAAATTCGATCTCGATCATTACTGTCTACAACAAATATTAGACCCTGTGTGTTCTGAAAATAGTGCCTCCATAGAGGCCGGATCTGTACAATTAATTACTAAAACAATTTAGTTACATTAATATAATCATCATCAACCTAGTAACTAACTTTCATTGTAATCATATATATATGTGAGAATTAATTTATTAAATACCTTATCTTGTCCACCCACATCCCATACTGTGAAGCTGGAATTCTTGTACTCCACTGTCTCCACGTTAAATCCTGGTTTCAATTAATGTATATATTAAAAATAATAATCAAATATTCAAGAAAATATTAAGTTTTTTCTTTGCAATTAAACGTATATAGAGGTGAGATAGCAAAAATACCAATAGTAGGTATGGTAGTGACAATTTCCCCGAGTTTTAACTTGTACAAGATGGTTGTTTTGCCAGCCGCATCGAGTCCTACCATTAATATTCTCATCTCTTTCTTTGCAAATAACATTTTTACAAACTTGGAAATTGACATACCCATTGCTCTAAAATGAACTTCTACTTGTTCAGAGACTTGACTTAGTTCATCACACTTCACTAATAGGCTATAGTTTTTGTATACAAATAATGAATTGCAATTTTTCGAATCTTTAAAGGAAAAAAAAGAAGAGAATATGATTCTGATAATGTTTGAGGAGAATAAAGTATTCAAATTTATTCTTATTTCACTTTTTGGCTAAGAAAGCATCTGTCTTTTAACAAATACTCTCAATCCGTTAGTGATTCGTACGTGTACTAAAAGCAGGTTCCCTTTTTAAATTTGCAAATACAAACAAATCACATATTACTTGTATGAGAAGATGGTATGCACAAGGCAGAGCAAGATAGACGTTTAATTCAGTTCCTTATGGGACTAAATGAAGTGTACACAGTAGTGAGGGGAAATATCCTCATGATGAATCCACTCCCTTCTATGGGACAGGCTTTCTCACTGTTAATCCAGGAGGAAAAACAAAGAGAATTTAAGCCTATTGGTCGAATGCCCACAGATTCAATCTCTTTGAATGCAAATTCTCTTGATAACAAGAGTCATGGAGGAAGGACTTTCAGGACAAATTATCAAGGAAACAGTTATGTAGGTGGTGATAGCAATTATGCTGGTAGAAGCAGTTCAGGAGGAAACTATTACTCAGGCAGTAGTAGTGGTAGAAATGCTATAGTGTGTGACTATTGTAAGAGGACTGGACACACTAGGGACAAGTGTTACAAGTTGCATGGGTATCCCCAAGGTAACAATAATCAAAACTTCAGGTCAGGGAGTTACAATGGTGGTCAGAGTTTCAGACAACAAAGCCCAAACTTCAAAGGGAAGAGAGTGGTGGCAAATGTATATGGTGCTGCAAATGACATGATGAATACTCATGGAGAGGAACAGTCACAAGGCAACAATCATTCAAATGTCAGCTTCACAAAGGAACAATATGGACAGATTATGAACCTGTTGCAACATTTTCAGAATGAAAATGTGGGAGAAGATGCTGGTGCCAATAATGCCTCCAGTGTTGCTGCTGGATCCATGAACTTTGCAGGTATTGTGGTTTGTTTTTCTTCTACTGATTTTGGCAATCCTTCATGCAAGTGTTTTGAATCAAGTGCTAATTTGTGGATCATAGACTCAGGGGCATCAAATCATATAACCTTTAACAGAACTTCCCTAATCAACATTAGAACCCTGCCTTTTCCTATACTAGTTTCACTTCCAAATGGATACAAAGTTAAGGTAACAGAATTTGGGGATGTACCAGTCACATCTAATATCACTTTACATCAAGTATTATATGTGCCTTCTTTTAAGTATAATCTAGTTTCAGTCCATTCCTTAACAACTTCTATGAAATGCATAGTCTTGTTCACTAATGCATTGTGTCTGTTGCAGGCCCCTTCAGTGAAGAGGCCTCAGGTGATTGGTAATAGCAGAGATGGGCTCTACTTCTTGTGCTCAAAATGCCTGAAGACTTCTAATAGAATCGATACCAGTCAAATATGTTGTTGTTTTCCTAATAATAGTCTCTTTTCTTGTTCTAGCAAAAATAAAACATGCAATTCTTCTTCTGTCAAACCTTCTACTGCAGATAAATCTCATAGTGTTCACAACTCTGTTCCTCTTGTGTGTACTTCTCCTTCCAATAATATTGATGTCTTGTTTGATCATATTTCCTGTAACAATTCTGGAGATAATGTCGACTTGTTGTGGCACAATAGACTTGGCCATGTACCTTTTGTTAAAATGAAGAGTATCACTGCATTACCAGCCACTTTTTCTCCCAAACAACCTTTTTCCTGCAACATTTGTCCAATGGCAAGACAAGAGAGATTACCTTTTAATCACAGTACCAGTCAAACCAAATCCATTTTTGAACTACTTCACATTGACTTATGGGGACCATATCATGTGTCCACATATGACAACTACAAGTACTTCATTACATTAGTAGATGACTACAGCAGGTCAACTTGGACCCATCTTTTAAGTACCAAAAGCAATGCCTTACAAGTTCTGAAAAATTTCATAGGTCTGGTGGAAAATCAATTCAACACCACAGTCAAAAACATTAGGACAGATAATGGTCTGGAGTTTACCAACAATGAAACACACCAATTTCTTTTATCCAAAGGGATCATTCATCAGAAAACTTGTCCATACACACCACAACAAAACAGTGTGGTGGAAAGAAAACATAAATATTTGTTGGAAACAGCCAGAGCCCTTTTGTTTCAATCTAAACTACCTATAAGGTATTGGGGAGAATGTGTTCTGACAGCCACCCATCTCATCAATAGACTTCCCTCAAGCCATCTGAAAAATAAATGCCCCTATGAACTGTTGTATAAAAGAAAACCAAATTATAGCCAACTTAGATCTTTTGGGTGCCTTTGTTACCCCACTGTCCCGAAAGTACTTAGAGACAAACTTGAACCAAGAACCACCCCACACATTTTCCTGGGATATCTTTTTGGAACAAAAGGTTACAAGGTAATGAATCTGGCTACAAAGAAGATACATGTCTCCAGGGATGTGATCTTTCATGAAAATGTCTTTCCTTTTACTTTGTCAGCTGAAAGCTCTTCTTTTCCTTCTGTTTTGAGGTCTATTCCTTCTACTGATTATACTGAATTAGCCTCATGTGATAATTGTGTAAGTGACTATAACAATGTAACTGATACAATTCCCATTCATCCACCTGACCACACCATTGAGGATCCCATTGCACAACCACCTCCTGTCCTTACCATTACATCTCCAACACCACCACCACATGTTCCTTCCACAGTAGTGCAAAGAAAATCCCATAGAGTAAATAAAATTCCACAACATCTGAAAGATTACATTGTCAACATTCCTAGCCTAAAACCTGTTGACATCAACACACAAAACACACAAAATCATCCCACTTCTCTTACTGCCTTGTTTACCAAACACCACCATGTGTCTCCTGATGTCATTGCATCTAACAGTCAAGCTCTTGTTGAGAATGTTTGTCATGATAGTGAGCCATCATCATATGAGGAAGCATCACTGAGCCCTGCATGGCAGAAAGCCATGACACAAGAATTTGAGGCATTGTATGCCAACAACACTTGGGATCTTGTAAGTCTACCAGCAGACAAGCAGGCAATTGGATGTAGATGGGTGTACAAAGTTAAACATAGAGCAGATGGAAGCATAGAAAGGTTCAAGGCAAGACTAGTAGTCAAAGGATATACACAACAGGCTGGAATAGACTATACTGAAACCTACTCACCTGTGGTTAAAATGACTACTGTAAGAACCTTAGTAGCATGTGCTGTGAAGAAAGGCTGGGGTATGTTTCAACTTGATGTTAATAATGCTTTCCTTCATGGAGATCTCCATGAAGAGGTGTATATGAAAGTGCCTCAAGGCCTTGAGATACCTAATCCAGGTCTGGTTTGTAAGCTAAATAAGTCACTCTATGGTCTCAAACAGGCCAGTAGGCAGTGGTATGCCAAACTGACTGAGGCATTATCATTCAGGGGTTACACACACTCACATTATGATCACTCACTGTTTTACAGGAAGGCAGGACCCTTGGTAGTGTTTGTTGCCGTATATGTAGATGATGTTATTTTGACAGGCACAGACACAACTGAAATTGTACAGCTCAAAGTGTATCTAGACGACACTTTCAAGATCAAGGATCTTGGCAGACTCCATTACTTTCTGGGCTTAGAGATACTTGACACAACAGAGGGGGTTCTTATTTCACAACGAAAGTTTGTTTTGGACTTACTCAGAGAATATGATTGCTTTAATTATGCACCTCTGTCTTCACCACTAGATCCTACTGTCAAACTAAGAGCCAAGGAAGGTCCTCCTCTATCTGATCCCACATTCTATAGGAAGTTGATAGGCAAGTTGAACTTCCTTACTAATACCAGACTGGACATAGCCTTCAGTGTTCAACAATTGAGTCAGTTCATGCAAGATCCTAGAGCTCCTCATCTACAAGCAGCTTATCACCTTCTTAGATACCTAAAGAAGGATCCTACTTTGGGAGTACACTTATCTATGGACCCTGACTGTACAGTTCAAGCCTTTTGTGACTCAGATTGGGCATCCTGTCCAGACTCAAGGAGGTCAGTCAGTGGCTATTTAGTACTACTTGGGAACAGCCCCATCAGCTGGAAGTCCAAGAAACAAGAGACTGTTTCCCTATCATCAGCTGAAGCAGAATATAGATCACTCAGAAAGGTTGTAGGAGAGTTGACTTGGCTTCACAGGTTGCTTACTGAATTGACTGTTCCTATCTCTTCTCCTATTGCTGTTTACTGTGACAGTCAATCTGCTATTTACATTGCTCGTAATCCTGTGTTCCATGAGAGAACTAAACACATTGAAGTGGATTGTCACTTTGTGCGCAGTAAGCTTCAGGAGGGGCTCATTTCTCTGCACCATGTGTCCACCTCTGACCAACTTGCTGACATTCTTACCAAGGCTCTCACTGGTGTCAAACATTCAGTCATTTTACACAAGTTGGCAGTGAAATCATCACCTCCAACTTGAGGAGGGGTATTAACAATCATGATTAAAATGTGTATTAATTATGACATTCAGTTAGTTAGATTCCATCTTTTCTGTTAGTTAGTGCAGTTAGTTAGTGATGTCAGAGTCGGTTAGAGAGCTAATTAGTTAGTTAGATATTTTCTCTTTCTGCATATTCGTTGATGTATATTCACACATGTATATAAGTACTTCACTACTGATCAATGAAAGGTGTGAGTTCTTATTTTACCAAATCATATTTTCCTCTCTGTTATTGCTTTCTCTCAGTTGCCAGTTATGGCTTCCATGGTTTCATCTATGGTTGAGTTCTCACCATCTGTGTAATTCTTAATAATATTACATGCGTGTTGTTGCAGATATGTCATGACATGTTTATTATTGAAGTTTGACTCGATCTTAGTGAGATTTCGATCCACATTAAATTTTCATTGTGGTGTAGTATGACATTGTTGAAAAATAAATGATTAGCAGCTTCCGTTAGATTTATGTTTCAACTTTACATTTATGTATTATTGCATTGAATTTAATAAAAAAACATTGGTGATCAATAACTACACTTTATTCTTGTTCCTAAGATATTAGGTCAATTAAGACAATTGAAGTAACAATATGTGGCTGTATGCATGGGCCTTCTTTGGTTAAGGGCTCCGGTAGTAAGTTCTTCCATTATAAAATTTAAAAAATCCAACTTATCAATGATTAATGTCATTTGATACATCATGAAGTTTCATTACATTATTGATTATTCTCAAATTTATTCCCAAAACCACAACCATTATTTGCGCGTCTAGCATTTCAAGTAATATTACTTATCCCGAAAAATATTCCGCCATGAAAGAGAGATTAAATGGAACAGAATTGATGTAGCGGTCGAGTTGTGAAAATGCATTGTTAATTTCTTTTATATTTTTAGATTTATGGAAGAATATGTTACTGCTTAAATTCGGAAGAGTGTAATCTTAGATCAAAATATGTATGAATTGCTTAAACAAGAATTACTGAACATCAAACAACCCGTTTAGATATTCACCGTGAAGAATTACGATATTCTCTTTCGGATAAGCCTTAAAAGGAGAATGAAGTCGTGAATGTTGATGAGTGTTTAATTATCATATTGAATTTTCAACCATATACATAAAGTCATAAATTATGAAATTCAATCATACACGGATAGGCAAAAATCATGGAATTCAATACTATAGTTTACAATAATGAAATGTTGCATCAGAATATACGTATAGTCATAGCTTCTATTAAAATCAACGCGTTTGGGGGTTTAAATAAGAGGATTTTCTTGAGCTGGATGCTGCTTTGAATTTATGCCTGCAATTATGATTTAACCAAGTAAATTCAGTTTTGTTTTGGTGAGAAAAAAATGAAATTAAAAGAGGAGGTGAAAAGGCCATAATGTTCTTGCCTTGCCAGTGATATTATGTGATAACCAATCAAGACCTTCATAAAGTCCCTGTCCAGATGTTGCACAAGCACTCTGAATGTACCTAAAAAAAAATACGGATAAAAATGAGATCTCTTGCCCTCTTACAATTTGAATAGAACAAAGTTTTTCAGATCTTTTAACACACTCCTCTATTGAGTGTGTATATCGATTAACACACTTATTATTATACTTGTATTATCCATTGAGTATACACCAAATACAAACTAATTACTATTACGGCTAGGCAGGTGACACTACAACAAAAATAACTTTATTGACATTAATAAAGAGTACTAAAGTCTTTACTGACATTAGTTAAGTGTCATTAGAACCAATGTCGCTAAAGGCTTTAGGGACATATACAAAGAGTGCTAATGGCCACGGCAATTAAGAATTAATTGCCGCTAATGATCATTTTTGTTGTAGTGTTATTTTAGTCTGCTGACAAAAAATATTAAAATTCCTACAAAAATTGTACTACCTATAAGCATAATTTCACTTGTAACACCTTATTCTCATAAAACTAATTTCACTTATCATGGGGAATTACATATAATAATAAAAATCATAACATATTAGATAATCTAATGATGCAAATATTCTTTTGCGGTGTGATATAATATTAAGTTTGTGGTTTACCAGCGTCGTTGTCGGAGTGAATGCAGGCCAAGTTTATCGGTGATATCTGCAACATTCATAGCATTTGGAAGGTCTTGTTTATTTGCGAATACAAGAATTGTAGCGCCTCGTAATTCTTCCTACATAACACATGAATTTGTACGTATTCTAAAAGTTACGAGAATTATCCATCATCGATATGACAACTAATATGGGACGGAGAGTATTTTACCTCATTAAGCATGCGATGTAGCTCATCTCTGGCTTCTGAAATTCGATCTCGATCATTACTGTCTACAACAAATATTAGACCCTGTGTGTTCTGAAAATAGTGCCTCCATAGAGGCCGGATCTGTACAATTAATTACTAAAACAATTTAGTTACATTAATATAATCATCATCAACCTAGTAACTAACTTTCATTGTAATCATATATATATGTGAGAATTAATTTATTAAATACCTTATCTTGTCCACCCACATCCCATACTGTGAAGCTGGAATTCTTGTACTCCACTGTCTCCACGTTAAATCCTGGTTTCAATTAATGTATATATTAAAAATAATAATCAAATATTCAAGAAAATATTAAGTTTTTTCTTTGCAATTAAACGTATATAGAGGTGAGATAGCAAAAATACCAATAGTAGGTATGGTAGTGACAATTTCCCCGAGTTTTAACTTGTACAAGATGGTTGTTTTGCCAGCCGCATCGAGTCCTACCATTAATATTCTCATCTCTTTCTTTGCAAATAACATTTTTACAAACTTGGAAATTGACATACCCATTGCTCTAAAATGAACTTCTACTTGTTCAGAGACTTGACTTAGTTCATCACACTTCACTAATAGGCTATAGTTTTTGTATACAAATAATGAATTGCAATTTTTCGAATCTTTAAAGGAAAAAAAAGAAGAGAATATGATTCTGATAATGTTTGAGGAGAATAAAGTATTCAAATTTATTCTTATTTCACTTTTTGGCTAAGAAAGCATCTGTCTTTTAACAAATACTCTCAATCCGTTAGTGATTCGTACGTGTACTAAAAGCAGGTTCCCTTTTTAAATTTGCAAATACAAACAAATCACATATTACTTGTATGAGAAGTAAAGAATCGTTGGCAATGCAATAAATCAACTTTATCTTTCATAAAAGAGTGACAATATATAACTTTCGTGTTGATGCTACAATACCGCTCTTGTCGTGAAAAAAGCGTGTTCTTTCAGAACAAATAGCTTGTTTTCAGGACAAATGAAAGAAGAGGTTGTAGATAGTCGTTACTTGGCTTACTTTACTTTACTGGAAATTGCATACTTGATGTTAGAAGCTCGAGTCACGTGAAAAATCAAGAAAATAGGACGAGGTTATATTATAAAAACTTAGAAGTCTGATTTAAAAAATCAAGCTATATTTCATCGTTTTGTCCTTGTATATTTTCTTGTCTCGTTTACTCTCTTAATTAATTTGACTTAACATAACAGAAACACTAGTAATTATGATTAACAATATCTCTCTGAAATGAGTCAAATATTTATACAAGAGTAGTGAATAATATTAATAGATATGATGATGAATATTTTCTGAAGACTAAAGTATGGACCCATCGAACGTGTAGAGGTTAGACGATAGAGTGACATGAAGAAGTTATCGCATTTAGAAATAAACAAGTAGGTATTAGAAAAATTAGACAAGAGAGGGAGTATATATTATGGAGTTATTTCCGTGAAATAGCTCTTTTGGCGGACTCGAGGGTGGATGCAACAGAGGCAGCAGCATTAGCTAATACACCACCGCTAGTGTTTGATTGAATTTGTGGCTGATGAATTACTTCTACAGGTCTTTGTTCTTGTCCTTGTCCAACTGATGATTCGTAATTCACACTTTCCATTTGGTTTGGTGCCTTCACATCCTGTAATGTCAATATCTTTTTAAGTAATTACTAACAAAATATGATGATACACAATTTCCTTCCATTCTTTTGACGGGCAAGACAAAAAAGAAAAGAGTGATTTGGATCTACAAATCATACCTTATTGGTTGATGAATTCATATTGCAGCTCTTCCAGAATTCTTCTTCAACAATAACGATAGCTACTATTCCAAATTGTAAATCTGGATTTCTTAAAGGGGAAAAACTTTTATGTCAGTGATTGGTCCTAATTTTAAGGCCGTCTATTGTGCGAACTGGTGGTTACCTAGAGATTGGTCGTTTCAGTTGGTTCTAATTTTATATTTTGTTATTTCCTCAAAAATCAAAACCCTATGCCAATTACCATATAGATAGAGATGCATACATAATTACATACATTTAATACACATTACATGCAAGTCTGATTATATTTTGTTGACCAATTATGTAAATAATTTGTGAAGACAAGATGTAACAAAATTTGAACTCTTTTGTGGTATTCTTTCAATTGTGCATCAATTAAAAGTTTATATACATTGCAAATTTGACATAGTAGCTAGTATTTAATTCCACATACATTCACCATGGTGAAATTCCTGATAGTGCTAGTAATAATAAAACAAATAAGCTAAAGTCACTGGATAAGAAATGAAAATTGATACGCAAAAAGATGACTGAAACTTAAGTATCCATTAAACCACAGTAATCATCATAACCTAAATGACCCAAGACTTGCACTACAGTGCAGTGACTACAAAGCAACCAGTACAGTTGCCAATACTTGCTATAGAACAATAATAACATAGGGCAATGTTGTACACAAAAGACAATCAGACAAACCAGATCGGCTTTTATATTCACTACTTCTATACTGATGGAATTCCTCAAACGGTATTGCTGAGAAATGAAGTATGCTCAGACAACATATATCTAGAGTAACAAAGACGGTAGCAGGAATTATTCCCCAATCATTTATCCAGGAGACAAGGTTGATCAATATGTCACAAGAGATCCACTGCAATGGACATCAGAAGCATCAGAAATCCTTTGCCTTGGAGACAATGTATTGCTGGCAGCAAGGTCAACGTCAACATTGACAATGTTTTTCCTCTTTTGAGTGTCTACCCTCAGCCTTTCTTCTGCCTCTTCAGATATGCAACTCAATGTCTCTACTTGCTGGTGTTGCTCAGATACCATGGCTTCAGTATCTACAAGTGATGCGTCATCATCCATAGCATACAGAATCCTCTTCACTGCATCAACCACCTGTAAGATATAAGATAAAAACGAAATTGAATATGCTGCTATAAAAAATCAGCATAACTTTACTGATTAGAGAATAGAAAGAGTAGTACAGGTAGGTTTTCAATCTCTGGACATTGGCACAGGATTTCAATGTCCCTCAACTTTGAAAAGTAGAAGTCCCTTTCCTTTTCAAGACTATCCACTGATAACTTCAACTCCGTAATCTGCATTGAATTTAGTAATAAGTCTTCAGTGGTTCAAACAAAACCATACCTGATCAATTAGTATTACCTGTTGTTCATGTGCAGTACGTTCTGTTTCAGAATAGGTTGACGATCCTCCACTTGAAGAAGGCCTCGAGATCTTACCAGATTGATTTGTGCTGCTTACATGAGGTACTTCATTTCTTCTAGAGTTATGGGAGACATGCTTTGAAGCAGTTGAGGCGTTTTTGGTAGCATTTTGTGAAGGAGCAGATCTTTTGTTCACTTCTTTGGCACCCTTGCACCCTTCCCTTCTTTCAAGAGGATTGTAACTGTCATTGATATAAAGAAAAGAAACAACAGTTCTCCATTAGGCAAGTTTCTTATGTCAATTTAGTACTCCTAGTTGAGAACAAAGTTATAACCCTCACTTAAGCACATGCTACATTACAACTTCAAATCAGTAAAACAAGGAATCCTTAATGCAAGTTAACTTGCACGTAAACAATTTCTGAGAGTATAAGATTGAGCTAATAGTCCATACATTGCAGGCAGAACCATAAATATGAAAGGTCATACAGTAATTCTACACAAGTAGCATCACAAGGCTACCTTGCAATTCATACAATAAATCAACAAACTATGAACTATTCTTCAGACCAAGAACTAGTTGGAGGGTTGGGTTCTATAATTCCTCTATATTTGTTCTGCCTTATTTAAGTATATTTCATTCAAAACCCTTGCCCATTCAACACTATATTCGAGTGGTGGTGTAACACATGCTGAAGAGAACACATCCAGCCACGTTCATTTTCATAAAGATCCATTATAACACTTAACTATTTTTGACTTTTTTGTCATTGTTGTTAACATACCGCAACCTTTCTCTATATGGACTTGGGAGTACTCACCATGCTCTGCAAGCATTGGTGGAGAGTAAGGATTGTCTAGAAACAATGATGATGGACGTGGTTGGTGATAGAAGAATAAAAGAGCTTCTGGCCAGTATATTCTTATCTTGACAGTTTAGAATTCCAGAGTTCATAATTATTTTTTCCAGTTTGCAACTCAGAAAAGGAATACAAGCTTGATAGGATCTGTGGTGGGCTTAAAAAGTAACCATACATATATGTTCTATCGTTGTAGAATAGGGATGTCAACCCTGATCCATTAAAAATCCTAATTCCGTGAATACTAACTGGTTGAAGTCAAAAGTTACAATCGATGTAGCCTATATCCACCAATTCAAAAGATTGGGTCAATTTGGATAACGATACAACTAACAAAATTAAAACATCAGAAACCTTTATTAAAAAAAAGAGAAAAAAAATGAAAACAAGAGTGGAAACATAGCCCTAATGCAGGTGAAAGGATCCTATGTTGCTCATATCCTCACAAATGTTGCTGCACCAATGTCAGATACTCCAAAAATGCATAGCATAGCATTTGGAGGATCCGACACATAGAGCTATTTTTTAAGAAACCGAACAACATACAAAGCTTCAGTATAGTTATTTAACAACTCGATTGCATAGCTGCAAACTAGGAAATTTAAAAAACAGAACAAATCAAGACAAACAAGTGAAGTTTGAGTTCTGCAAGGGGCAAGCTGGGATAGGATCTGCAACACAAATTCATTTTGACCCAAGCAAATGTGGCAATTAAGTTCATAACCTTTTCATAAACTCAACCCAATTTTACTCAACAAATATGACCCATTTTACCTATTCAATACATCTAGGTAATATATTCAACTCTCTTTGCTGGACATTTTCTTTATTTATCTCTACGTTGGTGAACAATTTCTGTGCCCTAATTTCCAGTTTTCACCTTTTCCATTATTACAGTAATTCCATGCCTCAGCACAAACATACACAGCCCATAAGTAAGGTTGTTGAAAAGAATTAAATTAAAAAATTGCAACAGAGAAACGTAGGTTGAAAAGGTTACCTGTGAAGATTGCCTCCATTAACAGAATCGCAGTATCTCTTCAACCATTGCATAAACTCCAGGTTGTCAAGAGGTCTTCCTTTCACCAATTTGCTAACCTCAATGTGCTAATACCACAAACACAGAATTTAACATCAATTGACTAGAAAAAAACCAGCAATTTGTACGGCCACGTAGATCAAATCCAAATATTTAAACGCATGTCACTCAGTAAACATAGAAAATAATTTTCAAAAGAGATTAACAAGGATAAAACTAAATTTTAAAAAAAAACAGAACTTCAAAATTGATTAACCTTGGTAATCTTGAGTTTAGTGAATATATCCTGAAGAACCTTATAGTTCTGGATCATCTCATACTCATTCTTCGCATCGAAATTGACCTTGTGCATAGGGACTAGCCCTGGGTGAGCGGCATCCATTAGCTGGCAATGAACCGCACCAGTACACGCCTGTGCGTGGATCAAAAGCACATCAATTTGAAAGATGCACTAATGAATTAGAAATTTAACTGATATTGCAGAGTAGGTAAAAGAGAGATTCAATACCTCTTCGACTTTGGAAAGATTTAGATGAAGTGTGGAATTGATCCAAGCCAGGATTTCCGATCTACCGACGAAGTATGCCCCATCCATCATTCCTATGTGTGCCGCCATTTCTTCTTCACCTTTTTCCTCGTCGGAAAAGATCTCTAGAAGGCTCCGTAGAGAGAAAAACAGAGAGAGGAGAGAGAGAAACAGAGTTTGAAATGAGGGTTTGAGCGGGATTTCTTGCCCCAGCTATAGGTTTTCAAATTGAAAAGGGTCGGTGATCAGTGGATTCGGATCGTAGGCCCAATGGGTCATGAATAGGCCCAATTTGATGATAGGACCCAACAACACGTTCCTTACTGTTTAACCCTCTGGAAACAAAGAGTTCTTTTTCTAAGATCCTCTTTATCTTCTTACAAAATTAATTGGTAAATAAGGTAAACCAAATAAAATTAGTAAAAAATATTGGGGTGAGTATTTTTCAATAAATAATAAGTAATTTTAGCGATACTTTTTATATTTATTATCATTTTAGCAATACATAATAATATTATGATAAATTTGTTATATATTAAAAGTGAATTATGTTATGTTTTTAAAATATATTATGTTTGTTTGGTAAAAAAAAAAGTGGTACAATGTATTTATAATAAGTGTATTAAAGTGTGTGATAAATGTATTATCCATGAATAAAACTTGTATTATATGTGATTAATAAATTATTTTTTGTAATACGTATTAAAATTATATAAGTATCCAGTGAAAAAAATATTATTATTATTATTATAAATGGTAAATATTTTCTTAATAAAACATATCAACTTCAGTTAACCATAAAATTATTACCACCGTAAAATTAATTTTTTATAATGGCTTACGTGGCACATATTTTTTACTTAAGAAAAAAAATAGCATATTTCTACATTTTAAAAAAAATGTTCTGTTGAATTGAAAAGGCAACTAGGCAAGCATCCGAATAAATTATTTGAATCTGACCGGCGGAGTGGTATAATTAGCATTTGAATTTTGTGGTTCTTAATAGTTTTAGTCTTATGCCTAAGCTCCTTAAAGGCAAATGCGTGAATCGTGATCGAGACTTTTTAATCTCCCAGTCCCATCCTAGGATTTATAATGGAAGACTTGGTTAGATGTACACTTCGCCTATCTACTTAATCAAATATGGGTGACACATTTTATATATATTCGATTATATATAGCGTATATAAATATGTGTTATATATATAGTAAATTTATATTAATATATATATATATATATTTAATATAATATACATTATTTATATTTTGTGTACGTATTTTGTAAATTAAATAGCCGAAACATCGAAAGTATTTCTCATCATGCTAGTTTATTCGAAGTGTCTCGTTGGCAACACATAATGTGGTTTTCTTTGTCCTTGTTTCATACAGTCAAACATTATCTAAATAAGTATTATTGCAATTCTCTAAAGTCCAAAATGAAATCAATCATCTTCAAGACATAAAATCTTTGTCCACCGAAAGGAAAAATATAATATATCAGAAATTAATTTGCTGTTGTTTAGTGATTACAAAGTTTGTGTCTTATTCAATGGTCTTAAATATCAATAGCGAATCATGACAAGTACCAAAATAAATTGAATGACATTAAAGAGTCAAAAAATACAAACACATAATAAGTTGTCATATATATTGGTAATCCAAAGTCACCATAAGGTTTAGGAAAACTACAACACAACAAAGCACGGACAATTACACTAATCACTGTTAAAAAAGAAAACCAATGGCTAATACTATATTAAGACACAAACCAAAAAAATTGAAAAAAAATAAAATAACAAAGATGTCAGTCTCATTACATACAAAGTCTCTTGTCTCTACAATTGTGTCCATCTTTTAATCAGTGCTAATTAAGGTCCATAATAGTATGGTGAACTGGTTGAATTAGTTGGAAATTTTTCCAATGCTTGAACAACCTCTCTCATGCCTGGTCTCTTCTGAGGTGTTGGTGATATACAACTATATCCTACTTTCATTAGTGCCAACAAAGCATCTTCTTTCCCTTCCACATCAGCACGTATCGCCACATCAGCCAACCGTAACACTTTACTCTTCTCTTCCTCTGCTGATGTGGTAGCACCGATGACCGATGCGGGTCCCATTTCATCCGAGACAATCACCTTTCCAGTTAGCAACTCCAGCAAGACTACCCCGAATGAGAATACATCCCATTTCGGGTTGGGCTTGAGGCTACGAAGCGATTCGGGTGCATGGTAAGGAGATATGCCCAATGCACTTGGACTTGGGGTTGGAGTAGGCCCAGATGTAAAGTCCTGGAAGCTCTCACGGGATGCTGTGGACCTTTTGCTTCCAAAATTACGGGCAGATCCATAGGTCTTATGACTACTGTCTCCTGTTACAAGCCTTTCAATTCCAAAATCACCAATCTTGGGCTCCATATCTTCCCCTAGTAAAATGTTACTGGGCTTCAAGTTGCCGTGGACATGCTTCTTTTCATGAATGTAAGTGAGCCCACGAGCCACACCTTTAGCAACCTTCAGCCGGATTTCCCAGGGTACGTGACATGGCGAAGAACCAGCCTTTCCTGAAACCATGAAAATGCACACGTTATAATTACATCAGGTAGTCAATCAACTGAGCGCTAAGATTCTCACAATAATATCTATAAAATAAACAACATACTATAAATGGTAAATAAGGTGAAGATTCTTTTAACATTATTGGTGTTGTGGGCAAAAGAAATGCATGAATTTGACATAACAAAAGAGCATACTTATGGCCTACAGAGTAATATTTTTTTTTTAAAAGGTAGTCATTTTCCATGTAAGTGACAGTAGAAGAGGGGGCGTTTGGCGGTATTTATGAATTTGTGGGGCGCCCATTTAGAAACAGACACGGTTGACTTGCAGTGAGGGAACTACTGCTACTTTCCACATTAAAAACAAACACTAAAGTTTCAACTACTCCACCCCAAGGTCCACTATCTCCTTTACTTCCCGCGCATTTTAACAGAAATTCATAATATTTTTCTAATTTGCGCACAATTTTATACATGTGTGAACTTAATTTGAGTGACTTGTTACGTCTTTCTTTTGAATATTAAGCATAACCAAATGTCTTAAAAGTACAAACCTACTCCGAACTTTTATATTCCAAAATGTTCGCAATTATTCAAAAGATACTTATTGAAACAAATTAAGAATTAGAGATGATTAGGTACAATGTACACACATAATGACTAGTCAATTTTGTTTCAATTTATTCTCCACTGTAAAACAGGAGCAAAATAGTAAAACAAATAACAAAAGACGCGATTCTACTCAATAATTGTAACGTTATTTGATGTAAAACATAATGTATATGGGAAAAAGTGGACTTACTGTTACGTGCATTGGCAAGGCTACCATTAGGAACGAAATCGTAGATGACCAATTTCTCTTCAGCGCCCCAATAGAAGCCACGGATTTTAACCAAATTTGTGTGCACCAATTTAGCAATTACCTTTACTTGATTCTCGAAATCTTTGAACCGTTCCACACCACTTTCACCAATTCGTCGCACCGCCAGTGTAGTACCGTCTTCTAGCACAGCCTTGTACATTATACTCGACCCACTAGCTCCCAAAATGTATGCAGATGCTTTTAGTAGTGTTTCTAATTCGAGTTCCCTTTCTCCATCAACCGTTACTAATTCACCTGTTTTCTGCTCTGTATGCACGTGATTCTGCTGAGGATGACCCAATTGGGAATTTTCACTTTCTGAATGGGAAGCTTCTGATAATTCGTCGTCATCTCCGTGCCTTTGTTTTTTCAAGCAAGTCCATGACCTTAACCAGTTGTATTCTTCTGATGATGCTGACGATGCCCAGTCAAAATCTTTTGCAGTTTCAGCTTCTTTTTTAATGCTATTTTCTATGTTCCTTTTCTTCTTTTTGGCTCGGTATACGTACATGAAAATCAGTGCTAAAACTCCTACTGCTGCAATATCCCCTGCTATTATGCCTATAATTGTGCCAGTTCTCAACCCATTTTTGCCCTCTTTTGGAGATTCGGCGGCTGGGTTTGAGTCTGTGGGTTTCGGAATGGCTGCAATTGCTGGGGAAGAAGTTGGTTCAGGGGAATTTGGCAGAGTTGTTACTGTTGACGGAATTGGGCATAAATTTTTCAGCGGCGCACCACATAATTCTGGATTACCAGAAAAAGCTTTTCTATTTTGGTTGATAAAAACAATTGACTCTGGAATTGCACCGCTGAAATTGTTGTAAGAGAGATCTATAGTTGCATTTGGAGGGATTTTGCTGCCAAATTCCGGTGGGATATCTCCAGAAAGTTTATTAAAAGAAGCATTAAAGTAACGGAGATTACTGCCCCCAAAATTAGGAGGCAATGACCCATTAATCAAATTTGAAGACAGATCTAAAACTTGAACTGAATCAAACCCAAAAGGAACAGCACCAAAAAAATAATTATCTTTCAAAGAAACAACAGTTAGATTACCAAGATTTGCCGGTAATCTTCCCGTCAAAGCATTACCGGAGAGGTTAAGAAACTGAAGATTATTTAAATGTCCGACAAGCTCAGGCAACTGGCCGGATATTCTGTTGTTAGAAAAATCAAGGCGTTGAAGCTCAGGGGCACTAAAGAGAGTAAGAGGAATAGAGCCATTAATGGAATTATTAGAAAGATCAAGATTTGTAAGATATTGAATCATACCAAGACTAGAAGGAATAGAACCAAGAAGCAGAGAATTAGGAAGAGACAAATTTGTCACTCGAAGGTTTGGGTCTGAAGCATTTGGATTTCCACAACCTACCCCTTTCCATGAACATGGTGTATCATCCCAAGAATTCCAGTTCTGCAGAACACTTAAAGGGTCACTCAGAATATTGTACTTGAATGTCAGTAACAGAAGTCCATCATTGTTAAGCCCAGAAGCTTGATATTCAAGTAGTAGAAAAAGAAGAAGAACAAGATCAAAGGTTTGGAATTTCATGGTGTCTCTAAATGTTCCCACATCTCTGTTTTTTTTTAGGAATTGAATAGAAAAAAAAGTTAGAAGAATAAATGTAGATTTATGATAAAAAGGGGACCATGTGAAGGGAAGTTTATAAAATATTGAGAGAAGAAGAAGACACAGCTCATCGAAAACCAACCTTCCTCACCAAAATGCTCTGTTCAGACCATTAATATACTTATCCCAATTTATTGTTGTTTTATAAAATCAACCTGAAAAATAATTATTTTTATCCTATTTTCCTTTTAGTATTGTACTATTTTTGAAATAAAATTAACTTAGAGACGATTTGAATTGACTTTTAGTTTTTAATTTATAAGCCTAAAAATTAAAATTTTGTAATTTTAACTTATGATTTTTGATTTATTTTTATCAATCAATTTAGCTTAAAATAAGTTCATCCACTCAACTCTAACTTGTTCTAAATATAAAATGCAATTTAATGCAAGAGATGAGCATAAAATACTATTCCATTTTGTTCATTCACTCTTTAAATAATAAATTTAATATTTTGAGTAGAAATAAATTTATACGCAAATTATAAAGCAGTAAATCTATCATTTCTTCATAAGCTAAATATTTTATGTATATATTTCTAAAAAATTAACAAAATATTATATTCCGATATCTTTGTAGCTAAATAATGCTTTTAATTAAATGTTGGACTATTTATCACATGGATTATGGAACAGTTCTCACTTAGTACAATTTTTTCTTGTATTCAGACTTCTAAAAATTATATTTACTTCACCATTAATTGCTTTCACCATCTAGCTCTATGTAATTTCCTTTTTCCAAAGCTTACCTATATGCTAACGTTAGCTAACATTTTTTTATTGCATTGTATATTCCTGTCCCAAAATACAATGTTTAATACTACTAAAGTACTCATAATTGGAAACAAATACTTAATTAATTAACCTAAATAGGGAATAGCATCTTTCATAGCTAGGTGACACCAAGGTAGAGTTAGATTTTGCAGAACTACTCATATACACATGGACTTTATAAAATGTATCTTCTTATATGAATGTAATTATTATAAACATTATTGCTGTCTTATTTAACATTTTCCATGTGACCAACAGAGATTTTTTTCCTGCAGATTATTTTTCAGTAATTTTAATGCTGGATACAAGTTGTATATTCTGCTTACGTTGGAATTTATTAAACTCAAAAAGATCAGACTATACACCTACTAATAATAGATATAATTAAAAAGGAAAAAAAAAACAAAATATGAAGTCTTCTGGTGGGGGTGGGTAGTAAATGTGTCTTAAAAAAAAAACTTGAAAGGGAGTATGGTAGACTTTTTATAACACAATTTTGAATAAATTACAGTAAACTGGTTTTTTTTCAAACATATTTATGAGAAAGGAACGGTTCAACATATTGAAATTCAAATAATAACCTTTAGATCATTGCACTATTTATTTGAGAGTATTAATTTGTATTTTTATCATGAAATAAATAAAGTACATGATCTATAAAAACATGTAAGTAATAGATTAAACTAAGAAAGTACTTCTAATAAATCTATCATATTAGATAGCAATGTTAACTAGTTAAGTCATTATATTAATCAATTGATGAACTATTGGGTACAAGTGGTTAGCAAGTCCCAAGTCACATGATACAGATGTTATTAGGAAAGTAGTTTATTTCGAAAAGAGTATTCTTTTTGGAAAATAGTTTTTAATTTTTTATTTTTTTTTACTGAAAATCAATTTTAATACAATATTTTTGAGTAAGCAATTTTGTGTTTAACAAATTAACTTTTAAAAACTGATCTATAAAAACAACTTCTACCACTTTCTAAAAACACTAATTTTCTTTCAAAAATTGTTGAAACGCCTACTTTTTAAAAAAAGAATACATACTTTTGGCCTACTAAAAACTTGAACAAACGGATTATAAATTTGTTTCCAATGCAGTTGGGCTGAAATTTGTTTCTTCAACTCAAAGTTTTTTTTTTCAAACTGCTTTGTAATACTTTTATTTGAGTTGATAGTCTATTAGAAACAACTTCTCTACCTTGTAAGAATAAAGTTTGTATATACACTATCCTCCTTAGACGTCACTAGTGAAATTATATTGAATATATTATTATTGTCATTAGTTGGGCTGAAATGAATGATAGTAATCGATTAAAATGAGGAAAGAACTTTGGTTAAATTTTGATAAACCCCTTGTACTCTAAGTTGGACATTGTTACCACTTACCAAAAGTTCATGTGTATCGCAAATTTGGTGACAATAGTCCCAACTCCCTAACCAAACCACAAATGACGAGTTGTTTTTTGATTGCTAGAACTAAGCTACCGTTTGATCATAGATTTTCAAATATTTTTGACAAATATTATTTTGGTGAAATTTCATCATGTGTTTAGTCATAATAATTGAGAAATATATTTCGCTTTTTTTAATAAATATGAGTTATACCCAAAAAATTTAAAAACTATCAAAATTAACCATAGGTTTGTATTACATAGCAAGATAGAAACGTCAACGTAACAAGATTCATGATGACTTCCGCAACAAGTCAATTGGATCTTCGTTGCGGTAAATAACAAGTAGTGTCCATGACATTGGAGCAATGCAATAGTTTGGAGTGAGTGCAACAATTTTCATTCCATAAATCGTGAAGTAGACGAAGCACATGACTTTATTACCCTAAGTCGATTGTTCATCATTTTCATATTCACTAAATATTTCATCACTGTGTTGGTGTTCACGTATAAAATTGTGTAATACAACGCAAACAAATGCTGTAGATGATGTTTTTGTAAAAGATAAAATTTTGGTGTAGAATTTAAAATTTTTAAAAGTTCTCAAATAATGAGATTTGATCCAAATACTAATTTTTTCTAGTATTTGGAAATTTGGTTTATTTACCAAATTTTTTTACCAAATAATATCAAATTATATGAACAAACACTATTTGCCAAAATTTCACCTAAATTTTACTTAAAAAATCTATGGCCAAACAGATCCTTAAATAACGCACAACAATAACTACTCATATGAAGTAAAAAAAAAAATACCTTCCAAACAATATTAAAATCCCAACTCCCAAAAAATAATAATTAATGAGAGTCTCTTTCTTAAAGCTGAGTTCGAAAAATGATTATAGTCATTCTGTTACTCTGAATTTTGTCACGGTGGAAAAATAATATGGACCACTTTGAAACCTTTTGGAATTAGCAAACAATACTTCCTCCGTTCCTTTTGAACGGTATATTCCACTTTCTCGAGAGTTAATTTGATTAATTTTCAAAATTAATTTAGATTATATTAATTTGATATTTTAAAATAAATTTTTAGATATTTAAAAATTATACGAGAAATACTATAAATTACAACATTTATCATATCAATATGATGAAAAAGACACATCTTAATATATTAATCAAAATTATATCGTTTCACTCTTAAAATGTAATAATATTCGTGAGGATATATGTTGGCTTCATTGGAGCAACCCACACTTAAAGACTCTTGAGTTGCTTACCAGCAAAGATTTCTTTGGTCCTAGTCAACTTCTTAGAACCAAAAATCACCCCAGACATGTACATGTGAGTAGTTTATAACCTTAATTATTATTTTTACGAGATCTAATCTAATGTTAATCACTAATGGGATTGGAATCCAATAAATTATTTTTATTTAATTTGGCAACTTTTTTTTGGTGTTCCTTTGCACTTTCTAAAATGGTTGAGGCAGCTTTATCTACTTTTAATTATAAATCAAGAAAAAAGGGGTAGGGTAACCCTTCCCCCACCATAATTAATTTAGCTAATCTAATCTGTTAAACAAACTTATAATTAATATTGGTGGACCATTCCTTTTATGGTTTGCCTGCATAATTGGTTGCATTACGAAAATATTCAGCGTCCGTAACAAGGAAAATGAAAGGGAAAGGCAAAAAGAAAAAGAAAAGTTTCTTTTTCTGGATTTGCATATATAATAAATATGATTACTTTATTCCATCAACGAGACATTGCTCAGGATGTCACATTATGCAACAAATGGGCGGGAAGCACATTTTCTTTTAATCAATCTCATACGATGCAAATTTAATTTAAGCAAAAAGTTATAAGTTAAAAAATCATAACTTATCACTTTTGGCTTATTTTATCTAAACATTATAACAAATGTGTTTCAAAATATTAAAAATAAGTCAATTTAAATGGTATTGGTCAAACCCTACTGCCCAAGTCCAACTAATTTTCGTACGTAAGACTTTAAGAAAAAATATTACTAGTGACATCAACTCACGTTCACTATCTTTAATTAGAAATAGTTTTCTCTTTAATTTCCTTAAAGATGGATTAAACAAAAAAATGTTTTTTTTTTCTGTTAGAAATGAATGCATAATTTTTAAGCATGAAGATTAGACTATCTAATAATATATATATATATATATATATATAT